>NC_081528.1:35328182-35628182 GCF_030273125.1 Centropristis striata | reverse complement strand
AAGCCGGAATCATAACGTATCCCCAGTTAAAGAGCGTAATGAGGAATGGCAGATCCCGATAAAAAAATCAAAAGTGGAGGTTGTAACTCAATGTTCAGCTGGTCCCATTCGTACTAAATTAATTTGAAATACTGTACTATGAGTTGCAAGACTCCAGCTAAGGTGCAAGGTAAACCACAAGGTTGACAGGAATCTGAACAATTGAATTTGCTGCCATGACTTATTACGCAAACCAAAGCACTGAACACATAGAAATCACAAATGACCTGCAAAACTAATGAGCTTCAAGAATTCAAATTAAATGCTTTGATATGTTTTGTCAAATTTGACTTGTGAATTTATTGAATACTCAACATGGCTGACTTGACCCCGAAACCTAATGTATGTATCACTGTAGTGTAGGGGTGTCAAACTCTGGCCCGCGGGCCACATTTGGCCCGCAGTGTAATTTTATTTGGCCCGCGAGGCAATACCAAATTATTATATTATTGTACTATAAAAGCTGACCCGCGGGTATTATAAGGCGCATTTACAGCTAATATTACAAATCCCACAATGCCCTGCTGTTGTTTTGGCGCGTCAATCAGGACAGGACCCAGAAACGCTCCTCTGTGACAGTCGTCATAGCAACCTCAAGCTAGAACTGTCTCCCAGCTACCCCTTCCCAAAAATGGTGAAAAGAAAGGCAGAATTTATTAACCTGTTGAAAAAGTTTATTTTGATATTTGAATCAAAACGATGCAAATAAAAAAGAGGCGTATACGATTTTTATTTAATTTTTATTTAATAAATTAATGACATTGATGTGTTTTTTATTTGAAATTTGATTTTGCATGTCTGCACTATTTAGTTATATATTGTATGTTTATAAGCGTTGCTGGTTCCATATTTAATGTTAAAGCAAAACATGTTTGGTATATATTAAAAGGTTTATTTGTTCAATGTTGGCCCGCGATTTTATTCAAGTTTTAAATTTTGGCCCATTGTGTATTTGAGTTTGACACCCTGCTGTAGTGTGTATGCTGCTTGTTAAGTTAATATGTATGCAGTATAAGACCTAATAACAGCTGATAGGTTATTGCCTATAATAACATTTTGGGAGTATTACTAAAATAAATATCCCGTTATCTGCAGAGAATGTATCACTACCAATATACAGTATATCTTGCATTCCAACTTGTAATCAAATGTAGCCTGCTTCACAATAAACTAGTGAAATAGTGAACACCAGGTTATACCAGATTATACATGCTTAACATCAGCATGTTTGCATTGTCATTGTGCATTAGCTTTTAGCTCAAAGCACTGCTGTACCTCTAAGTATAGGCTTGCAGATTTTTAAAACTTTCAACATCCAAGCTTTTCAAACTTTACCAATACAATGCAATTTTAATAACCAATTTTACATTTTACATTTTATGATCTTGTTTTGTTTTTGTGTTTATAGTCTTCAATTTCAGACTGTGTGTTGGTGTAAAGGGTTCCTAGCCTTACTGTTTATATTAAATGACTGTTTGGAGGGGAATTTAATTATTGAGGGAGCAACCTAACAGATATTTGGGGCTTTACTAAATGCCAGGGGAGAGAGGGGGAATTACACACATGCAAGAAACAGAACAGACATTTTTTGAATGGCATTTGTGATGTGAAAATTACCCTTTCCTCTTCAGAGACTGAAATCTATGAACGATTAACTACCCTCAAATCTCGGGGGAAACACTGCGTTTCACCTTCAAACAGAGAAGAGAATTAGCGCATGATTTAGGAAAGGATGTTGAGTTGACATCTAAAAAAAAAAAGGTGACAAGGTTTCAAATTGAATAACATCCTTTGAAAAATAACAAGATTATGAGTTTTTTGAATAATGTAGTGGATAAGTGATGCTGTGCAGTTTTTTTTTGTCAGAGGAATGAAAGGGAGAGAAAAGCAAAAGCATCCAGTAAATGAAAACAATTATTTCAGTTAGGCAGGCTTCAGGTTAATAGTGTGGCTTGCTAAGCAGTACAGAAGGTCAGTGACATTTGTCTGTTGTGGTGGAAGCAAAGGCTAACAATAGCATGCCTCAGGACACCGAGGCAGCTCCCACTTGGCTGAGTATTGCCAAGTGCATATGATGCCATAGCTTCTAATTTAGCACATTACCATTGTCATGTTATTGTGTTCTCCTAACCGACTGTTCCATAAATCATGTGTCCAGTTTGCTTACAAGTGGCATATTATAATAGCAGAAGCTTCGAAATGTGTTAACTCATAGGGTCTTTAGCTGCTGTGCCATACATTTTAACAATTATATCAAATATTGCATTTACTAAAGCCCAGTGAAATGTATGAGGAGAGTTACTGCTTGATTAATTCAATGGCTTTTTAAAATGTGACCAAGCTGCATCGCATCTGTTGTCTCACACTGGGATATTTTTCATGTTGATGAATGAAACACACATTTGAGGAGCTAGAGTGTATCTCCATCTTTCCCCCAGCAGGCAGCCGCTTTTATAGTTATTCAAAGCTTAGTAATGATGCATACATAACCTTAATGTATTGGTGAGAATATCATATCACCCTGTTAACATTACTTAGTGAAAAAATAGATCATTCAAATGTGGCACACAGCTAATTTGATGATGAAACATAAAATCTGAATCTGGCAGCTTTGCTACTGTAAACATCCGTCCTTGTGCTTAGAAGCTGAGACCGAAACGCAGGACATAAAAATGGCAAGTAAGAGTAGCTGTGGGGAGAGGAGGAGGAGGCGGCTGTAGATGGAAATATGAGTGGCATATATGAGGGGAGGTAAGACTGGCAGACAGGTAGGTGGGTGTGGAGAAGAGTCACACAACCATGAGTAATTGCATAATGGCGAGGGACGGGGAGGGGAAGGCCTCAGCGGGTGGGGGCGCTTCCTGTGAATTACCAGCTACATTTATGAAGCGCTGGAGCAGCAGCATGCTAATGAAAGACTTGATAAGACAACAGAGCAGGAGTCAAGTGCAAGTCCTCTGCTTAGGTGTCATTTCTGCAAACCTGTCCTTTTTCTTCCCATTAAAAGTGATGACAGAGGGCCTCTATCAGGACTTTTAAAGCTTTAGCTCCCACAAGGTAGAGCCACATATTAAATGAGTACAGTTTAATAAAGTCTGTTCCCTATAAGATAGCATGAGATATAGGCTAAAAGGGTCCATCAAGGAGGGAATGGGTCATCTATCCTTGTGTGCCTCTCTTTTTTACGACATGCATAGTGCCTACAAGTGCTGCCTGCCTTGTGTGTGTGTGTGTGTGTGGGTGGCTGGCTACAATGTTGGTGGATGATCATGGACATAAAACATAGAGGCTAAGGAAAATCAATAGCAGTGATGGAGACCGTTTACTGTTTCATTATTCCAGATTCATGACCTACCACCGCCCCATGCTGTTGTTGCCCCCAGGCTAAGGCTCATTGTCACTCACATTTGCTCATTAAGTGCCAATCACACAGTACTCCAGGCTATAATTTTGCCAGCACTTGGTGGCACTGCAGATGTCACATAATGATCCCCTGCCTACTTCCTGCATAATTCAATGTAGGTGCAGTTGACAGAGTTTACCCTTGACGATAAACTCTGTCACAGTGTAAACTGGTGGTGAATTGGGTCGACCTCGATTTCTACTGTTTGGTTTTCTTCCGTGGACTGAATTAACACGTCAAACGATGCTTCAGTGTTTCAGCCTGTAGAAGGGTAAATGTGCTGGATACATTTTATCTGTTACATGCCCTGAAAAAATACCAGTGTAAACCTTCTGCTTTGATGACATACAATCTTGTTCGAGGGCTGCATCTCATATTGTACATCACATAAAAGACTCAGGTCTAACATGCATTTATTATCCCTTTATGTGCATGTTGCAGGAGCAAACATGTGCCTAGCTCTGATACCACTGGAAGAGGACAGTGAGCAGTGAATGCTTGCTATTGCTTCCTCTTCCTGTAACATTTACAGATTAAGGACCTTGAAAGTGTCAGCTGTAATAAAATAGGGATAAAGTTTCACCCAAGGGATGAATCTGGGTTCAGCCCCTGAGGCCCAGTCAAACTGAGGCTTCAAAAAGGACGTTTGTACGAACAAGGCAAAATGGCATGCCACATAATGGCACAGCACAATTAAAAAAACATTTCAAGGTTCCCATGGACAGTTGTGGTTAAATATGAAGTGGTGCCCCAGCGTGGCAGTGAATTAAATGAAAAGTGTCAGCAGCCATGATCCTGACTTTAATTGACAAGTTGTCATAGTTCAGGCATTTCAGAGGCAAATAAATCATTCACAGCCCAGAGAGACAGGGACCTGAGAAAATTCATGCTTCTGTTCCAGCAAGTTAAAAACATCCTAATTGCATCTGCAGGACCATGTGAATGTGCAAAGAGAAAGGATGAAAGGAGCATCCAAATGTATTTTAGCAGCCTAAAAAATACATTATCAGTGTAATATCAGTAATATATTAATTTTTTTATTCACCTCTTTGCTGTCAGACAGTCCTGTTCTCTTGGCAAAGCCACCAAACTCCTTTTAAAAAGGGTTAGTTTGAATTTAAAGTCACACAAAAATAAATTCTGAATGATTTAGGCAGTGGTGGACCAGCAACTCCTCTGTGCTACAAAGAAAAAATACAGTTTTTGTCAATGGAGTCTGGTGGCTTTAATAAGAGCATAGTACAGCTTCAGTTTCACCCTTGTAAAATTAAACAGGACTTATCTCATCTCACAGTAAAATAGTGAAAATATTCAAAATAAGCTGTGTGTTTAAATCAATTAAGATTTTTTTTAGGTGGCCCTTATAATATGTTTTGTTCCTGCCGCTGTCCATAGCAGAATGGTAATATACGTATGAATACAGTATGAATGTGTGTGTGAATGGGTGAATGAGTGTAAAGCGCTTTGGATAAAAGCGATATATAAGTGCACTCTATTTACCATTTACCCTACTTAAATAAATCTGAAATTATCCCTGTATGTAATCATCAAGTTGTAGTGGTAGTAGTCGTCAAAATACTGCTATATCACATTATTCAACAATCATGCGTCAGTACCACAAATTATGGCACGTAGGCACGTATCGCGGTTCGCGTTTCAGGGCAGTGGTCGTAAAATAGACTGCAGTTTCTGTGGATTTATGTTGAAAAACCACTGACCTTAGGTTTAGGGCAAAACATTTCTGGTAAGGCATTATAAAAGACATTGTTATAAACAGTAAATAAATGTAACATCACATAAAGAACTTAAGTTAAAAATGGTTTACTTTTGTTTTCACACGGGACACAAACCCTGCTCTTCTGGGTGAAAGTCAAGAGTTATGTATGTAACTACGGTTCTATGAATTCTGGATTACCGCCGGAGGCGGTGCTTTAAGCACTGGGTATTCCATCTCGCGCAGGTTGAGTAGTTATACCAACAAAGTCACCTTTGACCCCTGGATGACCCGGGAACATCTATAAGTTCTGGTGTCACCAGAGGATCTGTTCCAACTGGATCTTCTCGCGAAACTGAGAGATCCGAGTGACAGAGAACTGCTGCCTGTACACACATCCTATATCAACGTTTTGACAAGAGGACAGGCTGCAAATTTCATGAACTAAAAAATGCAACACTGCTTTTACCAGTCAAGTTAAAAACAATGTCCATGCCACAAGTCTGATGGTTTGTCCAGTAAATAAACTGTAAGGATACAGAGTTATATCCAACTGGTTTAGTGAGCAGAAGCACAGAAGTTTGTGTGGTTATTTTGCAGCCTGGTGTTAGCTGAGAAAGATTTAATCACAATGAATCATTTTATGTAATGGTGTCACTGCTGTTTGGCAGCACTTTTCAAATTAGAGGCTGCAGGTGGAAAAAGCATATCAGTCCTGCTGCCTCACCTCAAATGACTGCAGTGATGTAATAAACAGAAGGAGAGAGCTTTCATCTACAAGCCTTTGCTGATAACACATACTAGAAAGAATCACTTACAAATAGTATTCACTTTTTTACTGGATTTTTGCTGCTGATCTAAATGTGTCAACCTTGGTGAATGCCTAGGAAGGGCTGGTGTTCACATTATGAAGCGTCTTCTGCAGTCGCTGTGCATTCACATCACACATTTAATTTGTGCTAGTCGATGGAATCCTGGATGGAATCACATAATTATCAGCTGAGTGACGTGTTAAAAATGTTGATTCTCGGTGCAACGTTAAAGACCCGATTTTCATCAAAATATGAAGACGCCGTGCATGTCGAGGGCACAAACACTTTTCCCAACACTAACAGGTTTCATACGTGAAGAGCAGCTGCAGTTCTTTGTCATATATGATCATAAACTGAGTATTTTTGGGGTTTCGACAATTTTTAAAACATTTTTAAAGATATTTTTGGAGCATTTTGTAGCTTTATTGACAGGAGAGATATTGAGAGTGAAAGGGGAAGACATGCAGGAAACAATTTAAAGTTGCCACTCTTTGCTCTGGGAAGTTATAGTAATTTTCTCTATTTCCGATCATTTTATAGTCAAAACTATTAACCAATAAAATAATCAGCATATTAAAAAATAATGAAAATAATCAGTAGTTGCAGCCTCACTGAATTCACATTGATAATAGCCTCTATCATCCTTGAAATGTATACTATTAACTATTAAGCACAAATTGAACTGCACGACATCTTTCGTTTTTTGATGTTAATACTGCAACAACAAAAAAATTGATGGAAAAAAATCACACGAGAGTGGTTTAATTTTCCTTGTGTACAAACTTGACAACTTGACCCGAGAGTAGCACTAAATTGAAGCTCATGAAGAGCCTAATAGTCTTACTAAGTGCTTTACAAAAAAGCAAGTTATCAGGCTTCACTCCCTCTGCCAAAACAACCTCATTAAAGGGCAAAGCTTGTGTGAAATAGAGCAACCATTATGTATTATAACCCCAGTTCCACAAACACAGGGAGAGCCCTTTAACTAGCTTTTCTGCCTTTTCCATTATTTGCTGCCGACATAATGGATAAATAACAGAATCACAGACTTTCCATCAGCAGAGATGAGCTCTAACCCTGTTTGGTTAAGCACGTGCACACAAACTTTCAGTCTCCCCGCTTGGAAATACGAGCTTGAAAGCCCTCTTAGGGCGAGTGTCTATATAACCTTTTTCTCCGGCAGAGAAAAGGTGGCATGGCGCTGGGGAGTTCTTCATCAAAAACATCTTGACAACATATCACCTCTCTAATCATTCTGTCACAATAATTACAATATCTACTCTTCAAGCTCTGCAACGGTTATTGAGGTCGTGTCCATATATCGATATCGCCTTTTGTGTTTAAGTGTTTGTTTAAGAATGTCTCCAACATTCATTCATACATTATGACCATTATCAGACTCAAGTGTGAGCATTTTTTAACAGCACATGAACCACAATAAAGAGAAAACCTACGCTGAGAAATGTAATTTCTCGTCACTCTTGCTTCTCTCCTCTCCTCTACACTCTGTGTCAGAGTTTCACTGTGGGTGAGGCTTAATATAATAATAGTAATATAAATAGTAGGGTAACACTTTACAATAACCCTCATTTATAAATGGTAAACCGACAGTTTATTAATGTTTAATCATCATTTATAAACTGTATATAGACCATTTAGAATGGTATATACATCATTTATTAATGTTTAACTAACTACATCATTTATAAATGACAAATAGATGGTATATTAATGTAAATTTATAGTTACTTTACCATTAACAAACAATTAAATTATAATTATTAGTTTATTAATAGTTTTAGTTGCACTCATTTTAACAGTTTAACACCATAATTGGTTTATAAACCAACTATAAACATCACTTACTTGGTTATTGTAAAGTGTTACCAAAACTATTAATGAACTATTAATTATAATTGATAATGTTTGTTAATGGTAAAGTAACTATAAACTTACTTTAATATACCATCTATTTGTCATGTATAAATGATGTAGTTAGTTAAACTTTAATAAATTATGTATTTCCCATTCTAAATGGCCTATATACAGTTTATAAATGATGATTAAACATTAATAAACTATGTTTACCATTTATAAATGAGGATTATTGTAAAGTGTTACCAGTAGTAGTGGTGTAATTATTCTTCGATCTGGCTCGATATATACACAGCATCTTTAAGACACACCTTTATTTTGAAATTCCCCACTTTATTCTTTGAATGTTATCATTTAAAAGGAAATGTTTTTCATTTAAATGTCTGGAAGAGCTCAGTAGAAAAATGTCTTAATCATATTTTAGTTGCTTTATGTGAATTGACAGAAATATAAATGTATAATTGAAATATAAATCTCATTGTTTGCAGGCCTAATAGATATTATGTTATTCAATTAAGTCTGCGATGATCTAATTTAAATTGTCTTAAAATTTACAACAAAATGTAGTCATCATGACAGGCTTATTGCTGAACACCAGTCTATTTTCAAGTATGTTTTTTATTTGTTTAGGCTAATATCTATTTGTTTTAGATAGCTTTTTTCAACATGCACACCAACCAGGGGAGTTCTCTGAAAAAAGAAACTTGGCGGGCATGTAATTGCTTACGTCTCGCACAACTATCACATCTCATTGGAAACTATTTCAAAAACGACAATCAGCCTGAAAAAGTTTTCATCAAATGATGGAAAAAAATTCTAATTACTAAACCTTTGCTGCCAAACAACAACAACCATTATGCATACCACACACTTTTTACACATAATGTTCATGTTTTTACCAATCAGAGAAACAAACAGAGTAGACTTTCACTGAGAACCTAAAATAGTGCTGGGAAATCATCTGCCCTGAGGGGTCAATAGTCTGCAGCTTTTCAGTTCAACCAACACCAGGGCTTATTGCCTCCACCATTTTGCTTTTGTGAAAAACGATTTTAGAGAAAAACTTTGTGCCTTCTCTGAGCATTTCATACAAAACTTCCAGGCTTTCAATAGCATATGGTTGTCCATTTCCCTTGAGTATTTCTCCAACACAGGTTTTCTTCATTATATTATATAGAGAAAGTGATAATACAAACACTAGTCCTTATGAACTCATCTTAATATATATTTAGCCTTTAATACTTCCCTGTAGCCGTAAACCTTGTATTTATTAGACTTAAGATTACACTTTTCATCACAGATAAACAAAACCACCAAAACACACTGTATTTCTTGAAGACAATCTATGAGTGAGCAAGGTAAATGTTCTCCAATGCAGACTTTCTCTGAGGCAAACAAATAATATATGAAGGCTAAAATACAACGCTAATCTCCTGCGCGCAACAAAGTGCTGTGAAAAGCCTTTTCCAGGTTGCTGCATGAGAGGCAGTCAAATGTGAAGAGTTAAAGCTGCTCAGAGTGGCTAACAGCACTGAAGGCTAAAAATCCCATTTCCATCTGGATTTGATTTAAAAATGTAAACACACTTTGTTGCGCCACAGAAATCGCAGCAATGTTGCAACTCATGACATGTCTACAGGCATCATCTAATCCCTAATACATTCAACTGGTTGCTCCACTTCTTTCCCTCCTTCTCCCACAGTCAGTCTTTTCACTCTCCATCAAATATTTTCCCACTCAGATAAACCGTAATTGAATTTGATTCTAATATCTTTGGATACAAGTCATGCGGACAAATAAATAAATAAATGCTATTAATGAAGGGGTTACAGAAATCCCTCTATCTCCCCATTCTTCACTCCTCTGGGATCTGGCTCAATCTCAAGGCTGTTTTTGGCGATTAGGTCCTTGGTGTTCTCAGCTGAATGGCTCTTTTATCAGCCACTATGGCTTTTTTCTCCTTCTCGCCTCCCAGCTCAGTGTGAGAGGGGCTTGGATGCACCCTTCTCACCCCCCCCCTCCTTTCCCATGCTCCATTTCTCCCCCTTTTTCCTCTCCTCTGCTCTCCTCTCCTAGAGGGACTGCCATGCAGTCTGTGTGCAGTGTACAGATGACCTGCATCATCGGCAGCACCACGCCAAATGAATTTACTCTCCTTCAAGTCTCCCGAGATGGCCACCAACTCACTCGTTCGTGTTTTTACAGTGACACATGGCTATCTAAGTTCTTCTCACTTACGCTGATGCACGCCACAGGCCCAATGATAAATGGTGAGACATGACGGATCATGCATGTGGACAGAGACTGTGGCACTGGGGGAGAATCAGCAAGGTTATGATAGCCTCAAAGGCTATCCGTAGCAATTACTGCATGTGTTGGAGATATGCAGAAGACTGATAAGACGTAAATGTCATGTGATCGCCATGGGAAATACATGACGGTGAATCATAACATTATGCAGCCTCGGAACTGTATGTATGTCTTCTCTGCAGCAACAAATGATGTATACAATGATGTATACATATACAATGATGTATACATACATATACATGTGATGTATACTGCCCTGCAAAGCAAAAAGGCAGTAACTAGGCACTAGGCACTAGTGCACACTGCAAAAAAGCCAACTTGTATTTTTTGGCCTAAAACAGTGATTTAATTTGGTAAAACTTGGAAATATAAATTATTGACATTTAGGGCAATAATGTAAGTTAGCACAACAAAGGAAGCCAGTTGTCTGCTCAAAAACAAGTTGGTGAGTTGTTGTTACTTATATCTTTAAGTTGGGGTTCACAACAAGGGACAATAGTTCTGATAACTCTTATTTCTTTGTTGTGAAATTTGGTCATTAGCGAAAGCTAGCGGCTAACTGATGCTAGCGGCTAACTGATGCTAGAGGCTAACTGATGCTAGCGGCGCTGCTTGTTACAGCTACAAGAGTAGCCATTAGCGTATCAATGCTAACTCAAAATTGTGGTCACAACATTAGCTGACATTTCATAGCGGCTTTACAATCGTGCCAGAGAAATTCAGAGTTGAGCAAACTAAAAAATTAACCTTAAAATATTTAGTTTAATTGTCCAACTTAAAATTTTATCGAAGTTTGTTGCCTTGAAATTTTGAGTTCACCCAACTTTTCTTTTTTTTTGCAGTGCAGAACTGAGAAAAATGACTTTAAAGTTATCCTGTAATCCAGCCTCAGTAGTTGTAGGTAGATTAGGTAGACATGTGGCTGTTTTGTTACTTTATATTATCTTATTCTTTGTACATATCAATCCTCATATTTAATTTTATAATTTAACCCTATTTTGCAGTTTCTGTATTCTTGCTTTGTATTACTTACCAAAAAAGTGGCACCATACCAAGGAAAAAGGCAGTAAATTCTCCAAAATAAAACAAACAATAAACAAAATAGTTTTTCGGGAGGATGCCGCGAAATCAGCTGTGTGTGTTCACCATGGAAACAGTAACTTAGTTATTTTTTTGTTAGGTAAAACATAAGAAGAATACAGTAATGGATGTTACTGTACTCTTGCTTTGTTTCATAGGGCTTTTTGCAGTTACTGTACAAACCACTACCATTTTTCTCCAAAACGACACACATTTGAGATAAGATGTTTTGTCATATAACAAAAGATGCCTTGAATGTCATGAAAATGATAATAACTCATTTTTGACCCAAAATGCAGTTACTGCCTTTTTGCTTTGTAGGGCAGTATATGTATCTATGTGTGCACAAAAAAAGCTGATTAATATGCATTCACAATAAGTGTTTTCTTAGAAGAGAAATGTGCTTATTAGATGCCAATTATTATTGCAGTCTCATCCGGATGTGAATACTAATATGCACTGGCAAACCTGTAAACATTGGGGCTGCTAATTTCAACCAATAAGTAGTTCAACATCTCAGTGTGAGGATCTACCACTTTTTCATGAGTACTTTGAATTATTGATTAAATGGAGGTTCCATTTGAAGCAGGGTTTGGTGGGGAGGGGATGTTGTAAAATCTTCTGTTTACCACATTGTCGATGTACAGTACATGACACTGGAGAATACCTCATATTCACTAAACTTCTTATGTTTCAGCAGCTGAGAGCAAATTGTTTCTCAGAACCTGTTGATGAAAGGTAGTGGAAAAATGCAGGCTATGTTAAGGACGAGCTAATTAGCATTGCATTTCCCTTCTAGGGCTGAAAACAGCTTGGAGAGAAAGATAATTAAGTGTTCTATTTTGCCCTACTATTTGTAGCTTGTTCCAGGCTTAATTGTGGCTACTACGACAGTGATGTGAGGTGACACACCTTTAAGAGTGAACAGATGATACATTTTAAAAAAGAGCTGCTTGTCACAACTGTGTGTATGACTGTGTAAGATGTTTCCACAGTTAAAGTCTAGTGATCAAGGCCTGCAACAGAATACTGACTGACATTAGACATATTACTTTACACATAAGTATGATTATTTTTTTTGACTCTAAACAAAGGTGTTTGTAATAAATTACATAAACAAATGTAATCAGTTATGATACGGGAATAATGGCAAACTGCACAATTATAGCTAATTGGAGCACAGAATTAATTCAATTAGGGAAGTCCTGACCAAGTTTTTGGGCCCCAATCCCACTTCCAGTCCTTTAACCCTTAATAGGACACTCATTGAAATACTTGCAAATTCCAAATTTCAACCCTAGAGAATATTGGAGGATATTACATACAGCCAGAATGTGTAAAAAAACATACAGACCTGGGGGAGAGGGGTAATATTTTGAGAAAAAATGCACATATTTATGAGATTTAAAGTGGTGAATCTGAAAAAAAAAATCTGCTACTTTTTTCGCGCAGATTTGCCACTTTAAATCCCTTAAATCTGCAACTTTTTTGTTGTAGATTTGCCACTTTAATCTATTAAATTTGCAACTTTTTTCTCGAAATATTACCTCCCCCCCAGGTTTGTATTTTTATTTTTATTCATACTTGGCCCTAATATGCCGTCATAGTCAAGTTCTCCTCGTACAAGTCATTGAAGAATAACACGACTTTCTTTCAGAGTTTTTTTTCTAAATTTTTCATTTTTACATTGGAGGTCAAGGTCAGTACATTTATTATTATATTATTATCGTACTGATTGGTCAGATGTCATGGTGTTACTGTCTGTGATGTAATCTGATCTTTGCTGGTTAGCTGGAAGAAATCCATGTGGTTCTACGACCAAACAGAGAGACATGGGGACCTCGTTTAGATATCCACTGAAGTTACCAAATATAGTTCTTTGCCCAATAAAGGGTTAATAAGAACAAAATTAGCCCGATCTAATACTATAGTTACTTAAATATGAATCAAACATGTATCTGACACATTGAAATCGCTAAAGATGCACTGATGCAATTTTCTTGGCCAATTCCGATGTCCGATTTTTTTAAAAATCTGACTTGTCAATAGTTATTTTTGCAGCTTCTACTTTTCATTCCTTTCTGAAAACTAGAACCAACAGCACACACAAAAAAATTTCTAACTTTCCTCTCATGAAAAGACAAACAAGTACTGCCAAATAACTTACACTTTCTCCAAAACAGCAGGTTACAGGACCTTCTCCCACTCACAAACAAATCTCACAGAAAAAAAAGTGCTCCAGGTTACTGGACAAATAGCATCAAACTGAAAATGAATTGCAGTGCATCACACTTTGTCTGAGGTTGTTTCTCTGCGGCTTAATTGGAACTTGGAGCTGTTTGTCTCCTCCTTTCACGCTGAAAAACTTCATGTTCTACTTTGTGCTGCAGCTGACAGTGTGTGTCATGTACATGTTGAGTGTGTGTGTGTGTGTGTGTCCTTAGACTTAATGGGAAAAGTCTAAACAAACTTTAAGTGAAATTTGGAAATGTCACATTAAAGAAAATGTGAATTAGGGATTTTTCCATCAACTAGTTTAGAGTAAATAAACAAAGCTGCATAAACATACTTTATTTTGGTCAGAAGATGGCAGTGTAATGTGTTGTCGTAGTCGAGATTGTGCGCTAGATAAAAAAAAATCAGACAACGAGAGAAAATGGAGAGTAATGAGGAAGACACCGACAGCGAAAACAGCTTCGGTTTCTTCTTCTTTCGTGTTTTCCATCAGAACGGAAACAGCTGACAACTATTTTTTGAAAAAGACAAAAACCACCTCAAGCGAGCATAAAAACTATTATGTGCATTGTTAAAATTATTAGCGATTTTTGGCTTCTCCATCAAGCTTTTCTAATGTGAATCTTCAAAATGCGCATAGAAATACACTACTGGTCAAAAGTTTTAGAACACACCAACTTTTCCAGAATTTAATTGAAAATGATGCAGTTTAATGTCTCAGTGTACTCTGAAATGAATGCACATTTGCAACATTTAAAATTCTTTATTGAGCATGATCGTGTTTTGAAAGTAAAAAAAAGATTCAAAATCACGTTTTATGTTGGACTAAAGGACTAAAAAAAGACACAAAATGACCAAAAAAAGACACAAAATGACTTACAAAGACATGAAAATAATTCAAAAATGGACACAATAGCCCAAGACTCCATAGAGTTACGTTGTTAACCCATTTCTTGTTCCCTGAAAAAGGCCTACTTGTATAATTCTGAAATGTACATTATTTTTCAGTTTTGGTTAACCTTACCTTTTTTTTATTTACCTCTGGCAGTTCACCACTTACCTTTGTACCCTTTCAAGCTGTTCATTTGACTTGAACTGCTTGAATTTCAATTAAAAAATGGAAAAATTGGGGTGTTCTAAAACTTTTGACTGGTAGTGTATGTTGATGGAAACGTGACGACAGTGTGTGTGATGTCACACCATCATGTGATTTTACCTGCACTCTGCTGCAGTGATGCAGACGTGTACCACAGGGTGAAATGCGGCGTGACGTGACTTTCGGGTGTGATCAGACGTTCAGCATGAGACACTAGTGACCACAAAGATGCAACAGACTTCACTATCTGCCTTTGAGCGTGGAGTTACTCTTTGATACATTCTTTTGTTGTTCTGCCAGACAAGAATAAAAACACTGTCCATCTTTGAAAAGTAGGACAAGGTGTACAGCAGACATTATGTTTTGCATCCAGCTCAGCTCTCCTGTTTACTTGTTTATAATTACCAATCTCTCCCTGCAGCCTGTTAACTTCTGTGCGCTTGAAGTGCCACAAGCACATTTCATGCAATTTACCTCCTGAATAATTTCTAATTGATTGGGAATGAGGGACAACACACATTGATGCATTGTTGGAATATGAGGATACTTTCAGGCGGTGAATTTATGGGCTTCTCAGTTGGGGAGCAAATGTCCTCCGTATTTCATGTTGTCAATTCATGCCAGTAGCAGTGCATTTGTGCACCTTCCCACAGTCACAAGGTTAGCATAATGCCGCTGCTATCTGTCACTTAAGACCCGGGCTGAAAATGGGAGTATGGAGGAGCAAGGGATCAGTGTTTACCCACCTGGCCAATTAGAAGACAGAGAAACCTACAAGATGGAGTCTGCCTCCGGGAGCAGGTACTAGTCGCTGTTATGGCACTCAGCAGTTGCTAGGCAACACCATCTATCTGTTATTGAGCAAACTTGTTGTGGGTATGGCTATTATATGTATAAATCACTGGTAATCTCTGCACTTCAGATAAGGTGGGGCACATGAAAAAAAAAAAAAAGAGAATGTGTGGTTTGATTTATTTTCTCAAGTGCGTCTGAAATTGATCACCTCAGACCGAGTATCATCCAGTAATGTAAATACATTTCCAATCAGGAGAAACATGATAATACGACTCTGTGTATAAAAGTGAAAGCTATGGAGAAACAGCACATTTTAAGCCTGCACAGATTTATCAGCGGCTTCTTAGTTGTCCGACGTCTCCGATTTTAGCGATTAATCTTATGTGAAATTCCAGGTAACAGTGCATAGTGTGTTGTAGTTTGCTAAAGGAAAGATGAGCTATGGGTTTCTGGGAGGATTTGATATATGCACCGCTTGGCAGAGGATGCGGCGTAAGCAGAAATGATGAGAGTGTTGACACGTTGGCATACATCACATGGGAAGTCGTAACAGCCCAAAGAATCTATTTCAAATTAAATGCCTACTTTATGTCTATTACGACAAATATTCAGCTTGAAAACTAAAATATGTAACAACATGTAGTATATTTGCATTACTGCATTAATTAAATTAAACACTTATCCAAATATTATCATGAAAAGAAAACCAACACAGGCAAAAATTAACAGAAAATAAGATTTAACGCTTCTATATCTCAACTCTGCTTTCCTGCTTTCAAATAAACATGACATGAACTTATTATGTTTGATTTAGACATGATATGTTACCAAGTTTTAATTGAAATAGTCTTCTATAATATAAAGGTGAATGCAAACACAGTGAATTTAATGCTGTTTCTGTAATGCTGCTGACAGTGAGACTTTGCCTACAGATATAAATACAGTTATGGAAGGTTTATATTAAAACACACACTTAAAATTCAGGATTAATGCACACATTTTATTATCAGCGCTGCGCCGCAGAGAGACGGAGAGAGAGAAAAAGGGCAATAAGCCAAATCATGTCTATTAGTAGCGCATTTTCCCAGATCCCCAGCATGAAAGGTACACTCCCTAACCAATGCATTTTTCTCTGTATATGTAATTATTTCATTAAATATTATATCAGTCCTGCAGCCCACAGCTGCCTGGTTCAAAGGAAGTTTGGTATCATGGCCCAGAGCCCGACTCACAAACACACACCAGCATCTCTCTCCTCTCTCCTTCCCTTTTTCTCACTCCGTCTTGCTCTCCCTTTCTCTCTCACTCAGGCACAGTCCAGCAGTGCCAGTTTTGCCCCGGGCTGACTGATCACAGGAAGGAGCAACATTTTTGAATTCAGGAGAGGATTGAGTCACACAGTCCCAGCATCAGGCTCTATGTGTTACCCAGCTTTTTTTTGTTTTTCCACTTTTGCACATTGCTACGATTCAAATGGAGTTTTAAATGGCATCTACTCTCCTAAAACAGTATCATTGTGTGTTCTCCTGTTTGTCTTCGGATTTGTCTCCTGCCTGATAATGCTCCGTGTGTTCTTTCTGCTGTTTGCTTACTCGTTTCATGCCAGGTGTGCCGTTGCTCAGATCCTTGTGCTTGTCCTGGAAGTCTTATTGTGCTTTTTGGATTTTAACCTGTTTAAATGACAAGCACTGTATTTGCAAAACTCCAGATATCAGGCTACATATGCAGAGCTGAGCAGTTTAATCCAGGAGGGATTTTTCCATTTCAGGTTGTTAATTTGATTGATTATTAGAGCACGCCCTGAGGCTGAGAAGAAATCTGTATTTCCTGTGAAGAAAAATGTTAATTACAGGAAAATCTATGAAAAACACATGATAATGCATATGGCTAAAATGGGCATTTTTGTATTCCCTAAACATCATCATTATTTGAATGTATCTTGCTTCCCCCCTGACAGCTTCAAAAGCAGTAATTTCTCCTTAAATATGTAAAATATAAGATTTAATAAGTGGTACATTTAGAGTATAGATTAACCATATTATCGACCCTTACAGTGGCAAATTATGGTGCCAATTTAAATTAAACTGGAGGTGAAAACTTCAGCCATTGTAACCTTTAGAAAGTGAGGGAAATTACAATTTCTGTATTATGCAGGTATTGACATTCTCAACCAGCTGCCAAGCATGGATGAGTTGTAATACCTTGAGGAGCTCACCTATTTATATTCATAGTCGTTCCCATACAGGAGGGGGCAGTGCAGTGAACCTCTCTCACTTCAGCCAGCTGAGGGATTCAGAGAGAGAACAGTAGATGGATAAAGTGAAAGTTTAAACCCAGGGCTTATGCACACAGAGACCATAATCCTAACAAAATCTCCCTCCCGTATCCTTCACAATCAACTTAAAGAGAGGACCTCTGCTTATACTTTCGGTCACATACTCTGTAGTCAAGGATGTGTTAAACAAGCAACTTAATCGATAGGTGGAGGCAAAATTCAAAGGTTTAAAACACTGAGAGAAGTCTCAATATACGACGGTAGGTGAGTAAAGAACTACTATTATGTCAAGAATTCCACACAGCTGCCGGTTGATTCCGTATTCGATTGACTCCTAACTTTCTCCTTCTGCTTGTTTTCCATGTTGTTTTCATGCAAAGTTTGGGGGGAGTCTTGCAAATGAGTTTCACGCGTGTTATGCAAATCTTTTTCATTTTGCATGAAAATAAATTCCCCTTTTCTTCTCTTCTCTCCCACCAGCACAGACACATGACACCCATAGACAGAAAATGGGGTTTGATTCCACACAATGTTGCTCCTCTAAGCTGCGAGGGCGGGTCGTCTGTCTCTAAATGAAGTGTTTTGGAATATCCCCGCTGCTAGACTCTTCCACCCCACCCCCACCCCACCCCCACCCATTCAATAACCCCACCAACATCTGACAGACACTAACACTCATATATTCTTGACAGCATTCAGCATTAGCCTACTTATCGAACATCTCCTTGACACAAAAAGTTAATGGAGACCCATTTAATCACAGAAACAAACAAATTAACCTTTAAATACCAGTAGTGGCATTAAAGTGCTGGTATCTCGCTGTCTACAACACAATCAACCCCCCACCCCCCGACACCCCTCTGCTGTTGGCTGCAGCTGGGAAGCGAGGTGAGCCTGTATGTGGGACATCACAGAGCTCATTAATGTGACGGTGCAATCAAATCAGGTCAGATGGATGCATTGGTGCCTGGAGGAGGGATTTGATAGCCAGCTCAGAAATGCCTTATAATAAGTTAATTAGACATTCACTTACTGGTCCTGCAGCTATCCCATCACTTGATAGTTCCTTGATAGGGTTTGGGTCTTGAAAATTGAGTGTCACAGACTAGTGCCTTATCAGTCCAGTGAAGTAATAGTCCTCATTAGGATTAGAAACAGTCTGCTTCCTGACTTGGAGTTTGACCATCTGTGGATGGAAATACAGCAATAAACCAATTTGCGACCAATTAAGTCAAAATTTAAACCATAATTTAGATTTTATGGTAAATTATTTAGACTCTTCCAATATGTAACATGTACATTTAACCCTTGTAACAGGGACATGGATGTGTTTAAGCCAAATGCTGGATACTATATAAAAAACTGCTCAGTGTTGACCAATTATTCCTAAACATTTAATCCAAATGGCTATAATTTAATGGTTTGATTCTGCAAACTGTCTTTTTAATTTAGAATTTCCTAAATAATTCTAAATTAAAAAGACAGTTTGCAGAATCAAACCATTAAATTATAGCCATTTGGATTAAATGTTTAGGAATAACTATCATAACTTTATACATAGTCATTTATCAGGTAGTCTGGCAATACCAATTACAGATCTTTTCTTTGCTTTTTTATCTAGTTTTAATAATAATTGATTGGATTTGTATAGCGCTTTTTAAAACTGTCAACAAAGTCGTTTTAAATAGCATGCATGAACAGATACAAAGACAGAATACATAGAAGAAAAACAGATAATAAAAACAAGATGTTATGACAGTTGAGGTTTGGCAGTGGGTGTCAGGTTTTGTAGGCTGTCATGAAGAGGTGAGTCTTGACTTTTTGTTTGTTTTTTAGAAGATTCAAAATCAAATTCAGTGATGAAACTCTTCTGTCCGCAGTTCAATATTGATAAATGTTTTTAGGATAACAATTTGCAATCAAGACAAAAACAGGGAGAGAAACCACAGCAACAAAATTTGGATTTAGAAACTTCAATTCACCCTTAAGTCTGAGGAGTCAGCACTGGAAAACAACTAAATCTATTATTTCTGATGCTTAGTTCTTATTAGTGGCACAAAACAGGCATTTAATTAATTTGTAATTATCAATTGAGAAAGCTAAAAATTAGTTTTTTTATCTACTATTTCACAAATCTGAATAATTTATTTCTACAAATTTTATTTTCGCTTCATAGTTATGTCTTTGCCATGCCTTTATTAATCTTTTGTTTGCTTATTGATATTAAAATATACTTTATTGCTCATCTATTATAAGTTAACTATGCACTTGTTAACAGTTAACTATGCTTTTTGCAGCTAAAGGGATCTAAAGCGAGAACAATGCCTTATTACTTGTTAATTAATGGTTATTACACTGTTATAAATTATTCTGTAGTCATTTCATTTTACTTAATATATTTGATAAAATGTATTAAATATAAATGCGTCCTTGATTTTGATGCAGTTGTTTAAGTAACTTTAATATAAAAATGTTGAGATAGAATCTACTTAATTTGATCACATTAAATATAATATTTATGTGTATGTAATTCTAAATCAAGAGAATTTTGAATGAATCCAACACAATAGAATTAGTCTGTTTTTAATTGACAGGCACTTCCTGTTAAGTTGTTAGATTTAATTAATAATATTGCGTGCAATCTGTTGCCTCAATTTTATTGAGTAGCTATTATTTGTCCGTTTTTACAGTGTACAAGGACCTTAATATAAAGCGTTACCGAATAAGAATAACTATTGTGGAAAAAATCCTTACAGATACAGAATGCAGGCAGTGGCGGTTCTAGACCAGTTTTACTGTGGGGGCCAAGGAGGGGCCAGTGTTTAATCAGTGGGGCATTGGCACATGAAAAAAATGGCAAAGATGATATTTAAGCATTCAAAATCTTTGAATGTCTTGAAAACGACACAAAATGACCAAAAAAATACACAAAATGAGAAGACAGAATAACCAAAAAACAACCCAGAGAAGACATAAAAATGACAAAAAAAGACACAAAATGACCAAAAAACCCCACAAAATAACTAAAACAGACACATAAATGACACCAATGACAAAAAAGACAAAATGACAAAAAAAGACACAAAATAACTAAAAAAGACACAACAACAGACACAAAATGACCACCAAAAAAAAGACACAAATGACCAAAAGAGACACAAAATTACTTACAAAGACACGTAAAGACATGAAAAGGATTCAAAAATGGACAAAATAGACTCCATGGAGTTAAACTATTATACAATGTAACATTCTGGGTTCCTTTTGTGTACAATGAGATATTGTTTGAACAAAAAAAAGGTTAGAATTGTTCCATTGTTCATTGTTATAAATTGATCATTTTATTATTAATTTGACACAGGGGCCACAGCAGGGGCCAAGGGCTTCTTCACAGGGGCAGTGGCCCCTGGAGGCCCCTGTGTAGAACCGCCACTGAATGCAGGATCCATTTCTACCGTGGCGTGCTATATACGGCCATATCCCCCAACCCTGACCGGTGAAATAACACAAGGGTCATGTGGCTGGTTCAAGGCAAGTAAAACATTATGGACAGTACTTGTTGCTTAAGTGAAGTGGAAACTCTAAAGTGCATTTTCCCTGTAATAAACTGAAGACCTGCCAAGGTTGTACCGTGCCTTACTCCCGATGCATGCTGGGATCTCTCCAGCCCGCCGTGACAATGAACAGAATAAGTGGATATAGGAAACGGATGGATGGATATAGTCGATGTAACAGAAACATCTGTCTGTCCCTCTCTTCCCCCTTTCTTCGTTCAGGGTTTCCCAGTATTATCATTCTCACAGTGCTGCTGTACTGTCACAAGGGTCCTAAACTCTGATACACCGTCAGTTCACAGGGGACCGAGTCCTTTTCCCCGAGCTTCAGTTTCAGTCATCTAGGCCCGATCCCTCATGACTGGCGTCTCAGGGGAGAAGCCCAGACAAAGTGGCATCTGTGGAATTACAGGAAATCAAGGGTAACAAGATAACTTTGAAGAAATAAGAGCTGCTGGCTCACTCGCTGCAATGGTAATTATGTAATTCATTACACAGTGCACACTAGATTTGTAAAGGACTAAACACACACTAAACGACACTAAATATAACCAATGAATAATCAATATATCAGCAAAGAAAATAAGGAAATCTAGTTTACTGCTCATCACGTAACCAAGGCGTCACAGTGTTATGCACTGTCTCTTTTCTGCAGGGTAGTAACATGATACAGCAGTAAATTGCATTAAATAGTGCCATACTGCACTTATAGCAACAACTTAGCTGTGTTGCAGAACATTATTATTCATTGCCAGATGCCTGGTAATGGCCCTTTATAAAGTATCTGGCCCAGCTCTGGAGCAGAGTTATTAGTTCTGCATCAAGATGAAATCTGTAAATTCACCAGTTCTTGCCCTCAAAAGCGATGACAGGAAATGATAGAAAGATGTTGGGCAGCCAGCATGATTTGATGATGTTGAGTTGAGTTAAAATATCCTTTATAAACTCTTTTGTACCTAAAATATATCAGAAAAGTATATTTGTCACAAGAAAAAGGCTCCTTGCTCACCACTTTCTTTAATGGCTGAAAGTAAAAATGTTAAGGCTTTACAGATGTAGCTTTGAGTTACAATAGATGACCGTGACTGTAAGATCAACAACTTGAAGAGGCGGATGGACGTATTCATCTGACCTGTTTGGCCCGTGCTAACTACAAGGACAAAATTAACAAATTAAATTGAAGAGAAGATTAAAACAGGTCATAAGCCGCCTGCACTTTTCTACTCTGAGCTGGTGTCTGTTATTAGCAGAACTTCATTTAAAAAAACAAGGAAAATAACAACCCAGGTTGAATTGTCAGCAAAATGTACCAATTAAATTATATGCACTGTCTTTTCTTTGTTTCTTTAAGCATATCCTGTTATTCTGCAAACACATAATCCCCCATTGAGCATGTTATATTGTTTTAATGGCCACCAAACACCAACGTGTTTCTCAGAAATGCACAGAAAGGAAAAGCGATACAGCCGTGGTGGTTTCTTCTGGATTTTAGCAGTTGTTCCATCATCAGCCTATCACTGAACTTCATGAGAATTTATTATAATTTTGTGGCGCCTGCAGTACCACTCTCCACCTGAAGTGTTGCTCATGTGTTTTAGCAAAACTAGAAATATCACCGAAACCAGTGGGGGGAATATAAACATCATATTTTAATGATGTACTCTGTTGTGTAGGGCCAAGGCCATGTGTGCAGCATGGCCCAAATGTTTGCAAGTGTGAGTGGGAGCGGCACTAAGGAGATCCTCCCATGCAGGGCTCCAGGCTATGGCCTTGGGAAAGGCCTACCCCTTCTGAGCACACTTGTAGTTTTCTCTGTTTTTGCCATATTTGGTGTGTGGCCATGCTTTAAATCCGATAATGCATTCCAAGGTTTACTGACAAAGTAAATATAGAGATGGCACAAAATGACAGTGCAAAGGGTTAAGTCATTATTTTTTAATTTACTGGAACAACTGATACTTTATTCACAGATAAGCCTGTTGTGTTGTTTTGATGTTATGATAAAATGTTATGTTGTGATGTTGTATGTGATGTTGTATTTTTTCTTAATCGTATCGTAAGTGTTTGTATATGTATTTTGTATATTGTTCGTATTTTTTATTTTTTATTTATTTTTTTTTATTTTTTTTGTTTTTTTTGTTTGTTTTTTGTTTCGTAATTCTCTGCTTTTTTACATCATGGCCAGGGGACTACAGATGAAAACTAGCCTTCTGGCTAACTCTGGCTTTTTTAACCATGTATAATCATGTGTTTTATGAAATTGCACTGTCCACTTTTAAATAAACTAATAATAATAATAATTGCTTTATTATTACTGGCAAGGTATTTTGTTTGTGTGTTAGCTTCTGTTGCACCTATAATTCCCCTGCTGGCAGGTCTTTTTTATCTGCTTTCTTCTTCCCTGGCCTGCAGCTCAATCGGCAGCAAAAATGTTCAGCTCACCTGAGACCAGTGGCAAGGTCACTGGAGATCAAGAACACACCTGCTCCACTTTTTTTTTTCCTTCCGGGTGGGAGTGCAGCTTTTCCTTTGGCTGGCAAACGGCTGAGAACTACTTTGGTTAAAACAGATGTGTCAATTGTAGAAAAATGTATTATAATGTACACTCCACCATTTTTGCAGATACTTGGAAAAATTTGTCACTGTCAGCTTTTAAGAAACACAGTCACCAAGAAGGTCTAAGAAGTTATTAAATCTAGTGATGCAGTTGCCAATTTAGGAGCACTGCTGTAAGCAGCTATGTTTTCAGCTTTGCACCATTTCTGTGTTCAGACTGCGAGCAATCACTTTACTGTGCTGCAGTCAGTGGGTGATTCGAGTTCACTGATTGAAAGCTGTAGTGTCAGTGCCGTGCAGCAGTAGGTGGGACACAGTGCACAGCAAATCTAGCATGTGATCGGCTGATAAAACATAATATTGCATGTTCCGTTTCAGCTAATTTGTGATTAAATCATTTGATGCCGGCCTCTGCATCTTTAATCATTCAGTGTCAACCAAAACCAAATTAAGACTGTCTTCAAAAGTCATTTATTGCCTGTTTTACATATTAAAATGCTTGTTAGAAATTTACAGGGATTGAGGCAACATGTTGTGTGGAAAGCAGTGCATTATGGGCGTTGTTAGTAAATTATCATAAACTTAGTTTATTGTTTGTTTATCATGCACATTTACGGGGAATTAATTTCAATGATCAATTGAGGGGTAAAGCAAAACATTGCTTTTCTCTTTGGCAATCAACCAGTGTAAATTGAGGCACTCATTAAGACCAGCATTGTAATTGCTTAGTGGTGTTACACTTTGATTTACTCTCATCAATAAATAAAATACAATCACTGCTGTTTGATTATACAGTGTTCGTTATTCTCAAGTGATGAGATGAGGCTGTTAAGAAGGTAATGTATGATATACTTGAAAATGTAATCTAGAATAGATGAGTGTTCTTCGCTGTTTGTGTTGTGAAGCTACAGCTTATTATTCAGCTGTATGCAGTACTGTATGTATGGTGAGCTGCACCACTTGGCCTGGCTTTGCACATTTGATGGCTTCAACAATAGTGAAGTAAAATAATTCTGGAAATGTTTAGCCCAGTGGTGTTTTGAAAAAGGCCATTTCAGGAACATAAAGAGCCAGAGGGAACATTTCTTGGAGGCAGAGTTTCTTTTGTGTTGTATCAATTTCTTATGGCATGCTGTTGTTACCCTTCTCTGGTGGTGCATAAAGCCACCCCTAACATTCCTTCAGGAGACAATCTCAAGGGTTTTTAACACTGAGTTGTAAGTCAACTATTGTGGGACTTTACAAGTCTTTCCCTAATGTCAGAAGGACTTGTAATTTGCTCTTTTGCAAATTTAGTTTGTATTACAGTACCAGGGATATAACTATTTATTGCCGAACAGCATTTCTCACAAAGTAACACAGACACAGATGATAAAATAAAGTCGCTATCTGATCATTCTGATGTGAATTTTTGATGAATTCATGATTAGCAGTCCACCAGAAAGCAAATTAAGTTTTTGTTTACTAGAACACAGAATTGAATACACATGCATCATCTTCATTTCACATATAAATGAGCTTTCTGGGGAGAAAAAGGGTGTCTAGGTTTGGTTTTTAATCATCTTCGAGAGTCAAACCTCTCAAGCACATCTGTCATATACAGATTAATGTTGGTCGCTACTGAATGGGTTGCTGTGGCGTTTTATACAAAATATTACCGTATGTAATTGGAGGGTGACATTCACTGACAAGGAAACAATAAGCAGTTCATTTCAAGGAAACCATTCCCTTTCAAATATATTAGGATTATTCAGACAAAATCTCCCACTGGAGCAAAATTATCTTTTTCACATCAAATTTTTTATTGAAATTTTTTTGTTAAATGAGGATCTAGGGATTCTTTCAATGGCTCCACACTAACTGAAGGCATTGCCCAGAGCATTTAACTGATGGTATCAAGCTTAGGCTAACTAAGTAATGTAATATTGATGAGGGACAATTACCCATAATGGCATACAGCACTTTCTGGTCTTTGTCACCTATTAGCTATTTCAGTAGCAAAGCATGGACCGTAGTGGAGATTCACTGCTGGTAGCAGATACAGCCGCATTCATTCAGCTGGTTATCAATAATCTGTTTGAGATTCTTCTCATGGTGAAGTATTGTTAATGCATTATCCTTGAAGCAGCAGTGGGAGCAGTGATGTTTTCCCTTGGTTGAGCTGACCTCTTGAAGTTCAAATGGAAACATAAACATATCTTTGTTACTTCAGAAGGCCACGAGGTCAAGCAAAGATGTAATGCAGAGTTGATTCAGCATTAGAGAATCAGTCAGAAGTCTTTTGAAATAAATCTCTATTCATTTTCAAAGGTAAATAGCAAAGACCACACTAAGAAGCCTTATAAATAATCCCAAGCAGCCAAATATCTGTATGTATAATAAATAGGGTTGCAAAATTCCAGGAATTTTCAAAGTTCAAATCTTTTCTTGGGAATTTATGGGAATAAATGGGAGTAAACCAGGAATTACAGAATTGAAGGTTGACCCTTAACAGGGAGCGTAAATATAGTTGTGGAAAATATTAATTTTAATAATAATAATAATTATTATTATTATGAGCTGAACTGAAGATTTATTTATCTTTTTATTTTATCTTGATTTAGCATACACATTTAGAGCTTTACGAACATGTATATGTATCTGTGTGTGTGTATGGATATATGTATGTATATATTTATTTACTTTTTTTCCCCCATTAATTTATTTTGTGGTTATAAAGCCCCCCCCCCCCCCCTTTTTTTTTTCTCTCTCTCTTTCTTTCCCCAGTTATTTATTTATTCATTTTTTAAAAAATCATAATTATTGCTATCATTATTGTCATTATTTTTCTTGTATGTGCCTTCTTGTTCTATGTTGTTCACCGTTTGTAAATTAACAAAATGTGTAATAAAAATATGTTTTACTTGTCATAAACTTGACTAAAACAACCAGATTTCATGCAAGTCCACTTGAATATCTGCTATTCCTCAATCACATGCACATAGCATGAGGCCACGCCCCCTACATGCACTGTGCATTCCTCCATCACATGTTCAATTCAACATCTACATGTTTTCACCTGTGCTTATTGAGTTTAGAGGAAGGCTTTGGGTCTAAGTGCTGCAACAATGGAACATCCAGCGAGGGAGGTTCCGACTCTAAATCTCAGATAGCTCTCTCGTGACCTCTGACCAGAAGTTTTGGATAAGTGGGCTGAGCCAGAGGGCACGGAAGTAATCTTCTGTCGAGGTGGGCTGGTGGTGATGAGTCAGTGTGAGCAAGTGGAAATATGTTATGGCTGTGATGAATAGCTATGTCAGCCTCAGTGAGTGACCTTGAACCTCACTCAATAAGTATAAAGAGGTTGGCTCTATCATTAGTACATTCAGTTCCCTCCCATTGAAATATTTTGTCTCTTAATCACTCAATTATCTCTGCTTAATATTTTTTCTACAGATACTGTCTTTCAAGGCCTGGGTTTCACTTGAAGACTTCAGAGTCATTGAATATTAAGCGTAGAGTTACAAAAACATGTGTATATGATGATTACCAGCTTACAAAATGCTTCTTTGCGTTTTTAAAAGTGTACACTATCTCAGCTGCTCGCAACTTTCAAGGTCCAAACCTGCACCTGCGCCACAAAGAAACTATATTTATACTTAACCATCTCTTGCCAAGACCTGCTACTCTCTGTAGAAGGTATAAAGCTATATAGGCCTGTCATGGTTTTGGATTTTAAATTTCACAACATGCCTGGCAAGCAGTCATTGAGTAACTCTCAGCATCTAGGACTATTATAGCCTTGATCTGTTGCCACTTTCTCTCGCTATGACTAAATGGAAATGGAACTGACATACAATTAAAATCTGGTTTTACAGGAAAAATATAGCTTCAAACAGAAATTAAAACAGTGACAAAATGCTTTAAATAAAGTCTCTAATTTGCTCGGAGTACAGGTAATCACACTTAAACGGTATAAAACAAACAAAAATAATTTAAACTCTGGAAAGAAACACTAAATGACTCACTTACTGTGCCTTTCTTATCCAACATGCTTGGTGGACATTCTGAATACAGTAACATGCATCATTTGATGATAACTTCTTAATAAATAACAGAAATAGAGTCCCACACTAGGGGCATGGTTGATTGTCCCATTCCTGCTGGTAGCAGTGACCTATTTACCAGAGCAGCCCTACGTTTGTTTGCTTTGGGCACTAAGAAAAATATTTACACATTTATTAATTTAATACTAGGACTTCCATGATAGCAGTTTGGGCAACAAATTCAAGAAAGCCAAGAAAAGAGATGAAGAAGTGGAAAGTTGAGCCGTGTGAGGAGAACTGCACTGCCTGCTTGTAGGTTGTTATCTATCTTGCTATGCTTTACAGTTTAATGGATCATTGCAGCAAACTGAAATGTTGTCAATAAAAAAAGTGCTGCACATCCAAACATCCAAACGGCAATATAGGCTTACCCATTCACTTTTGAAAAGCATGCACTGAAACGTGCATGTACTGGTACAAGTTGTCAAGATGGGCTCAGCAATCCCAATAAATCAACATACACTACTGGTCAAAAGTTTTATAACAAACCAACTTTTTCAGAATTTAATTGAAAATGATGCAGTTTAATGTCTCAGTGTACTCTAAAATTAATGCACATTTGCAACATTTAAAATTCTTTATTGAGCATGATAGTGTTTTGAAAGTAAAAAAAAGATTCAAAATCACATTTTATGTTGGACTAAAGGACTAAAAAAAGACACAAAATGACCAAAAAAAGACACAAAATGACAAAAAAAAGACACCAAAAGACACAAAATGACTTAAAAAAGACATAAAATGACTTAAAAAAGACACAAAATTACTTAAAAAAGACACAAAATTACTTACAAAGACATGAAAAGAATTCAAAAATGGACAGAATAGCCAAAGACTCCATAGAGTTAAGTTGTTAACCCATTTCTTGTTCCCTGAAAAAGGCCTACTTGTATAATTCTGAAATGTACATTATTTTTCAGTTTTTGTTAACCTTACCTTTTTTTATTTACCTCTGGCAGTTCACCACTTACCTTTGTACCCTTTCAAGCTGTTCATTTGACTTGAACTGCTTGAATTTCAATAAAAAACTGGAAAAATTGGGGTGTTCTAAAACTTTTGACCGGTAGTGTATATAATATTTCTATACCTAAATGGGTTTTTTTTTGGCGCTTTGAGCAGCACAAGCGAAGTACCATATACTTCCATTGTACTGGATTTGAGAGAAGTCATACATCTCTATGGGCGATATCTCCAACAATCAGCAACTCACACCAAAACAGTTTAGATTGAGGTGAATTTTAATAAAATATGCATTTTTTTAAACTGTCCCTTTAAACATTCATTGTGGTAACAGTTTGTTAGGTATAGGCAACAAAATGACATGGTTAGTTTTATGAAAAGCCTTTGATTTGGGTTAAATAAGTTTATTTGTTGTGTAACTTTATTTCTGCAAACAACTACAAGACATGCATATAGCATATGCATATAGCGTAGAAGACCATGAATAGTTACATTAACCCTTAAGAACCCAGACCCAGTTATCCTTAAAGGATGTGTTTGAAAAAAATGTATGTTTTAAAAAAAAAATACAACCCCTAAATGTCAAAGATCTGTGATGTGACATGTACAATACAATGGGCATTTATGGTATTTAGAAAAAAACTAGACACATTTTCTGCTTACAGAAACACAAAATTGCCTTTTTACTTTGCATCTTTGCAATAATAAATAAAAACAAATAACCATTTGCACTTTTGTTTGCATCTCAATAACATATCATTCTTGTGACTTTAATTTGTTCAGGAAATATGGTCAGAACAAGTTAAATACAATACAGGACACCCTATTAACGGATTAGAATTGTTAAATGGGTTTAAACTTAGCCTCGTAACAAAAATACGCATTTTGAAATTAGCTACTTTTTCACATTTCTGTTTCTAGTCACACACACATTTTGGAGAAGTCACTTCTTGTCACAGTCACATGACCACCACACCAGGGTGTTGAGTTTACATCGCTTAGGGATTTAATGAGTTAACCCTCTATGGTACACATTATGATGCCAGTTAGGAAAAAAATGTTTGGAGTTTTTTTGTCTTAAAATAGACTAAATAAACATAATCTGAAGAAATTTTATTTATTTATTTATTTATTTTTTGTGGAAATTTTCAACATTGTACCATAACGGTGCACAAGTGAAACAATTTTTAAAATTAATTTTAACATTTATTTAACATGTGTAAAAGCTTCAGTAGCTTCAACAGGTACAATACATAACAGTTTAAATTTAAAAACATTATAAAAGGAACTTTTTTAAACTGGTTTCTTGTCTGAATGTTGCCTGTAGGAAACATCGAACCAACGACCCATTGAAATTATTGTCTTGTGTATGAAACTATTAAAAAATGAAGGTTTGCTCAACTATAAGTAGGAGTAGATTTTTTTTCCAGATGGAAAAGGGCCAGGAAATTACATTTGAGGGTTTTTTGTTTGTTTTTTTGTGGCGCAAAGCTGTTTCCTTTAGAAAATAGGGTTTCAACATGGCCTCCTGGAGGTCATGTGACAAATTAAAGCATTGCTATTGGTTCCCTATACTCTTCCCTCTTTAAAGTATTGCATCACTCAAAAAGATGTATTGTAGAAATTTGACAGGCCAAAAATTGGTATGTTGTCTGAGGGCAACACCGTACCATAGAGTAGTAGTTCTCAACCTTTTTGAGTTGCGACCCCCAATTTAACATGTATGTTGTCCGCGACCCCCAGAATCTCACATGCACAGTTCGGATCACCCAAAAAAGAAACAAAATGACCAAAAAAAGGAAACAAAATGACCAAAAAAGACACAAAATGATCAGAAAAGACAGAAAATGACCAAAAAATGAAAAAAAATGACCAAAAAGACACAAATTGACCACAAAATGATCAAAAAAAGACACAAAATGATCAAAAAAAGACACAAAATGACCAAAAGACACATAATGACCAAAAAAAGACACAAAATGATCAAAAAAAGACACAAAATGACCAAAAGACACATAATGACCAAAAAAAGACACAAAATGACAAAAAAACAAACATAAAATGACCAAAAAAAGACACAAAATTACAAAAAAACAAACACAAAATGACCAAAAAAAGACATTAAGTGACCAAAAACACATTAACACATGAACACTTTAACACAGTGGAGACAGAGCTGACCTCCAAAATGATTTGGCGACCCCCAGAAGTCATCTCGCGACCCCAATTGGGGTCCCGACCCCAAGGTTGAGAATAGCTGCCATAGAGGGTTAAGGTGAAGCATAAAGCAGAATATGGGAGATTCTAGAAGATGTAAAGCGTTTGTTACACAGGTGTCACCATAGGTTCTTATGGGTTAATTTCCTTGTTCGTAAATGTCGGTAAAAAAAATAAACAGACCTCCTTTGTCCAGAGATTTTAACAGTCATTATAGAAAATACTATCCTCCCTTGCTCTCAACAGGAGCCTTCCATCATACTCAAGGTTATTCAATGTTGCCGCTGAACAACAAACGTATGAGGGGATATTTCAAGGGCAAGGACAGTCTGTATAAGTGGCCATTGTATCATAAAACCTCAATGTGCATTTATTTCAGAGACAACACAACAGATCGACAATGGATGTGGCAGCTATGCAAATTAAAAGGGTGGTTCAATAATTTAACCCTGTTACTTACCTCTGCCTTCTCAGTCCCACTCAGCTTCAGAGTTTAAATTGTCGTTGTACTTTGTTTCTATTATTTAATTGTGATCATAACTCGAAACGTTGCCAAGAAACAGAGACAAAATTAGTTCCAACGTATTTGCCAGCGTAACTTATCGTGAAGCTATGACCCCAAAACATCAAAGCTAAATCAGCATTTCCATCAACCAACAATAAGTCACCATGGAAGTGTAGCAAAGTACAAGCATTCACTCACAGTTTAGCGTGATGCATTTGAATTTATTCCACATAAAAGGTTTTGTAAATAGTGTTGCAGGTGAATTACCATGACCAAAGGCTTGAGTGGCTTTTTAGCACAATGCAATTTCTGCAAACTGTCAGTGCAGACGTTACAAATGTATGCCTTTCATTTTCACATCAGAGAACACATGCATTTTTCAGCACTAAGAAATGTGTATGAAAGTAAAGGGTTATTATAGCGTGTGGTATGGGAGAAGCAACACAAGGAGAATTGTATCAGCAACATAAAGCTCCAATACTACAGCAGATTAAAAAATAAATAATTGGAAGTGGTTAATTCTATTTAAAATGAGAAATCGGTTAGTGGACCTTTATAGAAGAAGACTAAAACGAGAGAAAAAAAAAGTCTGAAGACATGACGTGCCATTATTCAGTATTGATATTTAATTTTACTAACTTTAAAGTGTTTAAATGTCTGGAAAAAGAGTTTGAGTGGTACACTGTGCTATAGTACAACAACTGGTTAGTGGCAACCAACCATTACACTGTCACATTCTTTTAAAAATAAAAGATCTAACAGCAATAACCAAGAAGACAAAGCTCCTCCCATCATTAAAAGCAATCGATTCATGACAGCCGCTGTGCAGCTTCAAATGAAAATTGCCTCAGAAATTGATCCATCAACCTGCATTTTGCTGCAAACTGAGCATCAGTACAATCAAGTTGAACTGAGAGATGTTTACGAATGTGGCTTTCTCCCGGAGCACCTGCCAAGTCATTACTGTCACTGTTTGTGTGTCAACATTCATTTAGTCAGTTCTGGTATAAAAAGACTGTTTTCTGGGTAGTATCACCTTAGACAGTAAAATCTCTATTATTTTTGGATTACAGCCAACATTTTTTGAATTTGTCAGAAACAATATGTATATCTACTGACACATATTGAATAAAAAAATGGGACACTTTACAATAACCATCCAAGTGTATGTTTATAGATGGTTTATAAACCAATTATTATTAACCATTTACAAAATTATATGCATATTTAATCTTTAAATGTTTTCAAGCAATTTCTTAAAGGCATATGAATCATTTTGAAATCATTTACATACTTGATATGGTGTTAAAAATGTTACAATGAGTGTAAAGCTATTAATAAAGTAATAATTATGTTTGTTTATGGTAAAGAAATCTATTTGGCATTTATAAATTATAGTTCAACATTATTACATTTTCTATTCACCATTGTAAATGGCCTATATACGGTTTATAAACGATAATTAAACATTAATAAACTATCTGTTTACCATTTATAAATGATGGTTATTGTAAAGTGTTACCAACAAAAGAATAATTCTAATAATAATTATATTGATTACACTTTAAAAGGCTGTTACCTAATTGCTGATGTATAAAACTGGAATTGAAATGATCATTTCTTTGGTCAATGGATGGTAGATCAATCTGTAAAAAAAAAAAATTAATAATTGATTTATTGTTTATGTTAAAGCTGCTAAACATTGCCAGTGGCTGCTTCTTCTTTGTGACCGTTTATGGACGAAAGATAAATTGATAAATAATGAAAAAAAAAAGGAGCAGGACATTCATCAATAGTACAGTAACTGTTTGCTTCAGCCTTACAAGAAACATATTTAACAAAAAACAAAACAAACGATAACCGCTTTTGAGAATGTCCAGGCTTAGATAATAGTATCATGTCAGTTACATCAGCAGGTCTGTTAGATAATGCAGAGCAGCAGCAGCAACATGCACACTCAAGCCAGATAATCTGATATGCACACCCCAAATGACCATGTCGAAGGAGGTGTAAAATGGGAATATTGCACCAAAACAGCTCTCATAGGACGCCATCTTCATTTGAAAAACAAACAAGTCCCTGAAGGCATCCCACTGCCAGTGTTTCTGTGCACAAGACGGGAGAAGACAGCACAGGCGTCAGTGATGTGTTTGTGCACAAGTTGTCTGCACTTTTCAGAGTGTATACTTGTCAATTTGTGTTTGCATGGTATGGGTTATCAAAGTTATGAGAAAAAGAGAAACGGAGAGAGGAAGAGATTAGGGCAGCAAGTAGGGGTCCTGGGGAGAGAGCGTGATTAGTGCATTAAGCATGCATCAGAGCCCCTCGGAGCTGTCTCTGCAGAGGCAGGGCATCTAGATGAATAGCTTTAATATCCCTGTGTTGAGATAACGCGGCAACAGTTGTTTCCCATTGATGGCTTAGGGGTATGACGGACGTAGACACTGACCTTTGGAAAGCAGGATGACGACCCCCTGTCCTTTCTACCCTAAAAGCCTGTGACCCGTTGAGACCCTTGGGACAAAGTACCAGCAGCACCAGTGGGAAAAGTCCATGCATGCTGGAGGAACAAAGGCAGGCTAATGCACTGTTTTCTCTTTTCATATCCTGGTGGGGGTAATCTGACCTTCTGCCTCTTGTTTCAACATGGTGAAAGCAGCGGCAGTAAGATGTTGACCTCTGGAGCCTCGTCCTCAACGCCACCCCAACCCCCGACGGGCACATGCACTGACTTTTTACTCCTCCTCAAAATACAAATAAAGAATCAGATGATATTCAAATACCAACATGGTCTCACAGAAATCCGTGAAATAGCCACGGATTTCGCTTAACTCAAAATCCGTGGAATAGCCACGGAATCGCTCAAATTTCCGTGAAACTGACACGGATTACGCTACAATGCAAGTTAATGACAGTCATACTTTTCTGGCGAGATCTTCACCACAAAGTGATTATGTACATTCACTGAGTGAAGATTTAGAAAATAAAACATATATTTCTCGCTAGAAATGTGATCAAAATCCATTTTTATGCAGAAACTAAGTCAAAATATTGATTTTTCACTAAAAATGAGAGAACTGTCCGCCATGTTTTTTGTTCTGACTGCTGGGACCTTGAAAGTCACATGACTTGGAACAAACCAATAGCCACGGGATATGACTGTCATTAACTTGCATTGTAGCGAAATCCGTGTCAGTTTCACGGAAATTTGAGCGATTCCGTGGCTATTCCACGGATTTTGAGTTAAGCGAAATCCGTGGCTATTTCACGGATTTCTGTGAGACCAGGTTGCCTCAAAATACAAATAAAGAATCAGATGATATTCAAATACAGTGAGAAACAAAGTATGATACATGTTTGGCTGCCCTCCCATTTTTTTAAATGCTAAGCATGCAGCTCCTTTTGTTTCACTCCTGTTTGTTGTCAACAAACCTAATTCAGCCGAGGAAATGCTGACACCGTGTTATCAGTTTGCCAATATGCTTCATGAAAACAGACCATTACTCTTCAAAGCGCTATGATGAGGCCCATCAAGATGTTTCCTTTGAGCACAAAGAGTCCAACATGTGTAAAGGAAATGGAATGCATTGATTCCACACGCCGCCGCTTGTTCTTTAATACTCATCGTCAAGCCTTTGTATGTAGACATAATCAACCTGAATAAGAAGAGCTGCTAGCGCTCTGATTTTAAAAATAGACCTTCTCTTTGAAGCCCAATTTACATCACTTCTGGTAACTGCCATGTTGCTCACACAATCAAATGATCAACGGACAAACTAGCAGAGAAAAGACCAAATCAATTAAAAATAGACACATTTGAAGTCAGCAAAAAATAACATTTAACACAATGTCACAGGCAATTTTCTTCTTATCCTCAAAATAGGTCTGACTTATCCTAATTATCAGAAGTTACATCTTTGAAATTACATGCAAAGGTGTGCTTTCAGTAATTTGAATTAAATTTCTTTTCAATGTCACCTATAGACATGTTCAAAAATATATTGCTCAGTGATAACAAAGAAATCTGTCGGGTTCCAATCTTCACTTTTCCAACTTCTTTCTCCAGATATTGACCCTGGAAAAAACACCACAAAGTAATCTCAGTCATCTTCCACTTTCTATATAGCCTCTATCTTTTTCCCTTTTTCCTTCACAAAAGACGGATTTGAGTTGTTCAAGTGATAGCTTGAGTGATGGCCATCTTGGGAAATGAAATATTTGCTGAAACTCTGTGCCCTTGAAAGTTAATTCACAAGAACACAGGAGGTATGGAGGGAACCGTGAAGGAGAACAGTAATGGGTTTTCTATCTTACTTTGTCAACCTTTCTCTTGTTTCTTTCATTTTGCAGTACCATTCATTTGCTGTTCAGAATGCATATACTCAAACAGTGATTTAAAAATGGGAAGCTTTGCCAAACTCACATATGAGCATCATCATAAAATAACTGAAGATTCTGCACTATTTCAAATATGCCACAAACAAGCTCAGACTTCACTAACTTTTTGAATAAAAAAAAATAGATTAACTCGTACCTTATGGAGAAAAAAAACACAACATGCCTTTGGGTTAAGAGCTGAAAGGATTAATAGATTTTCAGTGAAATAATCAGCAACTATTTTGCTGATGGATTCATTGTTCCAGTAATTATTCAAAGCAAAATACCAAACAGTCCTGAGTTTCAGCTTCTCAGTGTGAAGACTTACTGCTTATATTGTCTTCTGTCAGAACTGGACTGAATATGTCTGCTGTTTGGAGTGTTTGCTTGACAAAAAAAGCAATCTGATGACATCCACTTGAGCTGCAGGAAATTGCACTGGGCATTTTTTTTTTTTACAATTATCTGACATTCTACTGACATTCTATAGACCAAATGGTATATCGATTAAACGTGGTCTGGTGGTAATTCATCTGGATTGTTTATCCACTTCCAATAACATATTGTGAGTTTGCTGAACTAGTTCCCAAAAAAGTGGGAACGATGTGGAAAATGTATCGATTTGCAAATCCTTTGTACTCTATTTAATTGAACGCAGGTTGCAAAAACAAGATATCTAATGCTCAAACTGGGAAACTATTGAATGCCAGTCACGCTAACTATTTCTGTTACACAATATAATAAAAAAAACAATATTATTGTCATTTTAAGACCAATTTCTGCCACTGACATGATAATATAACAGGACTAAAATGCAACTAGAGCAATTACCTTTTAATTCTTGAGAATATTCATACGTGAATTTTAAAAACATTAAAATATCCTCAATAAATAGAACAATAAAATGGAAAAAACAGCAAAATGTGTGAGTATTTTTTTTAATTTCTGTTCAGTTGACTGACACACTGCACCCAGGTCTTATAATAGGCTGTTAGAAGCTTGCCGTTTGTGTGGCATCATGTTGGCTAAAGTGACAGTGGCATTATTAAGTAATCAAACCTGCATGTAAACACAACAACTGATGTCCAGGTCAGCTAAAGTGATGGTGGTCACGTCCACATATCATGCGAAAAGTCAAAATTTTAATTATCCTGACAGGATAATTTTTTTCCTCATTTTTCTCACTCTGAATTTGATGCATTTTTATTTGTGTTTTATAGAGCATCACAACTTTGTGGAAACAGGATTATATGATAGAAGTGGTGTGATCACGCATTTGCTATTTAGGTGACTACCTATAGAATTGAGGCCAATGTGTAAGAAAAGGAACAGAAAGGAGAGTATCAGGTATGATCAGACCGGACAGTAATATTTTATATTAAAGATGAAAAAGATTTGCTCTTAAATGGCCCACATGTTCAGGCCAGGTTCAAGGGTGCTAGATGTAGTCACATCTGTGCTTTACCACATGATCCTTTTAAAAGCCCACTAAGCATTTGTGGATATGTCGGCTTTTTTCATCTTTGATACAAACCCCTCAAGCAGGAAAAAGATACTGTATTTTCCATAGTAGACATCTTTTGACACACAAGTGTCACAATGAGCTGAGTGGGTTTTTTGGAGGAGCGACTGACTGCTTCTGAAGGGAAGGAAAAATAGCTGATTTGACTGGTCATCAGTGGCACCAAACCACACTGATTCACCTTAATAACAAGCAAATTGTGTGCAGGAGCATCAACAAGCAGACATTCAGCATCACAGGCGAGGAAAAGTAACATCCCCAAGACTCAGGCTTGTAGTAGTTGATGAGAGCTGACACAAATATAACTGCCATCCCCGAGTCCATTCCATCGCTCACTGTAACTGACCATTTCTGCAATATGAGAGTGCCGGGCTTCGGTGCATCATCCAATCAACTAAAAAAAAATCACGGTATGCAACTTGCCCTCCTCCAAGGCCGCTGTTACACCAAGATCAAGAAGTGCACTTTAATACACATCTCTTCTCTGACCCCTCTCATAAAAGCGGACATTTCCGAGCAGTTGGACTATGCTATAGAACTGCAAACACAAGCACTACCAAGAACAAGTACTGCCCTTAGAAACATCTCCCCGAAGCACAGATCTAGACCCCTGTGACTCACCAACGACTGACTGATGCCAAATTTAACTAACTACGTTTGTACGCTGATGTTAACCTTATAATTAACATCTGTCTCTACAATATGTGCAGGAAAGCACAGCAGTGCATGAACTGCATACTGTACATTTTTATCTCTGCAAGCTTTTATTCATCATATTTTGGTACACTGTACATAGAGCTCGGTGCATAGAAGAGTTGTACCAGTGTAGACAGGGTTAGGGTTCGGCATTCATTCATGTAACTGGCCTTGAATCGGCTAAAGGTACCCTCCATTATGAATTATCGCATTTGCATGCAGTTGGCAATAAACAGATTTAATTTAGATTCTCAGGAGAATTGAGTGGTTTAAGGTTTATAGCAAAGATAACAGAGTCGATGACAAATTTGTGTTTCAATCTGGCATTCACTTAAAAGAAACATTGCAAAAAATGCTTTTGTTTGTTAAGTGCAGTCGTGCTTGAGCTTCTGTTTGATTTTCGATCAACAAAAATACAATAAGTACAAACCTGGCAAAAAAAAGAGCATTGTTCCTGGTGCGCCAACGCTGTTTTTGAACAGACTTTGTTGGCACTGGTAACCAGCTAATGTAAGACCTGACAAGACATTGCAAGCTGATCTAGAGAACAGCGCTTCAAAACAAAAAGCTACAAATGCTTGTTTTTTTAGTGTTTTATTATATTCCACAGATTGATATATCACCCATTTATCGACCTAAAAATAATTATCAAGCTTTAAACTTCAAAGCCTGGACAAATCTTTGTTTGCACTGAAGGTATGAAAGGAAAAAAAACAACAAAATTAGATTTACTGTAGCTGGACCTCAATGATGTTTCACTTCAGACCCATTTTCCCCCTTCCAGACAGCCAATTGTAGACCACAGACATGAGTAATTGGCCAAAAGTGTCAGTGGTACATCTCAACCACCTCTTTGTTTACACTTCTCTCCTGTCTTTACAGCTCCTGCAGATGCAACAGCAGTGTGGTGTGGTTCTCGGCAGTAATTGCAAGCAGTGAGAGGGCTAAGGCTCTCTGTGAGATACCTAGGTGGCTCAGAGGTGACTGCAGTCCCTGCAGTTTGAAGTGCTGTCTGCTTGAAAGGGAAGTTGACCTTGACAAGACAGGAGCCTCTCTTTGCCTTGTGGGAAGCAACAGGGAGGGCAAAGGGCACCTCTGTCTGCCCACATCGCATTACTTAGACCTCGTGGCAAATTGTCACTATGGAACACACCTCAGCCACAAAGAGATGTTTCAGGGACAGAGGCAAAGCGACCTCTCCAAGGTTGGACAGTCATTGCCAAAGGGGAGTTTTGAGTTGATTCCAATGGTACCATAGTTTACGGTCTCCAGGCAAAACAATCTCGGCTGATGTGGTATTTCTTTTTTTTTTTTTCCTCCCCTCAGTAAATAAAAGGTGTGAAGAAAAGGCCTAAAGTAATGTTCTGGCTCTGTTTGTGTTGTCTGTATTTTGCTTTAGGTGATGTCAAGTATATGCTATCTCTAAAACAGCTCATTTGAAGGTTCTTTTATAATTATAATTAACAAGTCGGCATAATTACTATCCAAACTAAATTTTAATATGTCACTGAGATTATATTTATGTCAGATTTTTGTTTAGGCCAATTTCTTTTAGGATTGAGGGTATCTATTTTTCATAGAGCCATGTCCAAAATCAAATGCCTTAAAGAGAACAGTTATTTATCGTGCTATCAGTTATTGGAATAATTGCCCACTGAATATACATGAACTGAATAGTAAAGTATCTTTTAGTTATTACTTGAGAATGCACTATTTAAATTTGTGATTAATGAATTAACATATTTACTGTATGAAAGTCAAAAAAAATTCTCATGAAAGTGAGAATTAATGTAATAGATATGAATGTAATAACTTATTCGGAATGACTTCTGATGACGTATATAATAATGTCTACAATGTTTAATTGTTAAGTGATTTTTGTTTTGTCTTGTGGACCCCAGGAAGACTAGCTCCTCCCACTTTTGGTGACAGCTAATGGGGATCTTTTTAACAATAAACAATAAACAATAGAGTCACACCTTTTTGCCATTTGCCATTTTGCCATGTTATACAATGTATGATAATATTTATGTTTGTGTGTAAATCCACCCCAAATGTTACCATTTTGATTTCTAAATACCCTGAAATACTGTCATACAATGATATCACTGGAGCCTAATTATTATATTTTATGCTCATATCAAAATTACATTGCAGCTGGGCTTCTAAACAGGTAAGGAAGGAATGTGATCTACAGTTGTCATGCGATGCCATTGAGCATTTCTCCCTTAGACTAACATTGTGAAAATGGCGTCAGAATTAGATTCTTGTGGTCAAATAGCATTTGGAAAGTAGAAGAGCCGTATGATTAAATAATTGAATTCCCATTTGAGTTGGTGGAGCACTACACTCGTGGGCTCGGCCAGCGGAAGTCTCTAGTGTGCTTGCTCTGTGGGCCCATGAATGCAGAAGAGCCATAGAAGATCTGGGTATTTTTATGCAGTCAAAATTTTTGGCTCCATGCACCACTGAGCAGCTTTGAAAGCAAAGAACAGGACCCCGCCTCCAATGCTGTCCACTTCTCCTAATATATCCATGTACTGTATCCACATGCAGCCATGTTAAAGTGTTTCTTTTAGCAATTGATCTCATATTTCATGTCAAACAGGAGTCCTTTACTTCTCTTTGTTTTTGCAGTGTTTCTAATATTGCATTTAAAGCTGGTTGTTAGTGTCTCAGCATTCAAGTATGATCATGTATGCACTGTCATACTGCCAGTATTTTCAGCTTTTGCTTCTCATAAATGTGACTGTTAATTTGTGGTTTGGCTGGAATGCAGATGGTGTACCAGGTGGAGAACAAGAAAGGTTAAATTAGATCTGAGATGTGAAGGAGTTCTGCAGGGGGAGCTTGTGTCTAGAAAATATATTTCTTATTTATAAAACACTGCCTCAACTTCTTTTAAGGATGATTTCAAAAGAAAAATTACAATACAATCGTTATATTATATGTCAAGTATTTTTGCAGTTTAGTATTTTTGTGCTATACGGTATTTTTGCAGGCATATGACGCAATTAGAGGAATATGCAGATCTGAGACCTCCCGGGGCTCTCCTGATCACTCTGAGCCAAATCTCTCATCTCTCTCTACTGTACAGTTTGCTAAAACAGATTAAGTTCTTAGGGAGGGTAATTTTCACTCCCTCTCTATAATAAAAAGAGGGTGTAAGCATATTCTCAATATCTCTGAATCCCAATTTTACTGCAGTGTAATTCTCGATACAGTGGCCGGACCTCCCAAGTAATTTCCTCTGAAGCAGATGAGCTGTGCTTTAAATGCATAGCAGCACTCCACTACAGAGTCATGTCTGTGCTGCTGTTTATTTTGTATTTGCAGTCCCTTACATGTCCATTATGTTTAATAAAAATCTGTTCCAACTAGGGGTGGAACATTAATTTGGTATCGTTTTTTTTCCTTTTACAATTTTGGAATAGTTTTTTTATGTCTGAATTGGTTAAATTCAGATGTACTTTATTTATTCTTAGGTCAATGGGGAGGTGGAAGAAAGTCACCAAGAGTATTTTAATTCACAAAATGTTAATATTTATGCTTGGATTTGATACAGTTCGTTTAAATTACCCACAAGTACACTGTAAAACCCAACATTGCTTGTTTGTTATTATAACAAATTTTTCCTTTTCAATACAACAAAGATTTGTGCAAAAAGTCATTTTAACTTAAAATATTGAGTCAAATAGCAAGATTCATTTGAGTTAACTACATTGTCTTTGTTGTCTCGACATAAAATTATTTCACAGCATGGAAACTCAAATATTTGAGTTGAAACAAAAGTTGGGTTTTACAGTGTACCATTGATTCCCATGGAAATTTTCTGATTTGGAATATTTCCCAAATTCCCCAGCTTAACTTCCCATGGAAAGTTTCTGGACATTTACCGGAAATTTCTTTGCAACCCTAATTGTCACCCAAGTATCATGATAGTAGTGAACTGAAAGAAAATCATAGCTTCTTAGCCCCAATAAACACTACAGATGTGAGTAAGGCCCTGCGTTTTATATGTAGTATAACTACTGTGACTTAAAACCTAGCAACCATAAAACAAGTCAGATTAATTTGCTTCTTCATTATAGAAACACAAGTATGTATACTGTATGGTTTGTTTACCCCTCCCATCTAGTGCGTCTAATCAGCCTTTTGTCCTGATGATATTTTGAAACTTGACTACAGACAGTCAGTGCAGCTGTCAAACTTATTTTTAACAAGCCGCTGCTGCCTCATCATCTTTTGCTGCTTTTCTCATTTGTCTTAAACACGCTGCAACTGACACGACTCGGCTGTCACTCACGGAATCACGGTGTTGTACTACGTCACGTATATATACATAAAACACAATATGTACACAACAGATAACAGCTGTAGACTCTGTTCTGGACTCTGCTTCAATTAAAGTAAACTCCTTCATCAACTCAGCAAAGTGTGAGAAAACTGGAGGAGAAGCTGAACATTTGGATGAGCATCACAACCTCCAATGGGTTTAGTCCAACAATGAAACGATGAGAAAGTTAAATTAGGGATTAAAATAAATGGACAATTCATATTTATATCCATAATAGTAAACTTTTGAGAGTGCAGTGAGGCAAACTTTCATCAAGAGGGAGAATAAAGATGTGTGACTTCAGCAGAGCTCTAGACACACTTGTCAGAATTGGATAATTAAACTTGGCAAACTGAACAAACTCAAGGAGGAGAATGGCTGCAGGTGCTCCACAGATGTATTATGAGATGTCCTTAAATAACTCACTCAATTTCTTTAAATTATAAGAGTTATCACTTTCATTTCATTTGTCCTTGCCCCCTCAGCGCTCTCTTTTTCACTAAATTTTTGACGTCTGTTTCAGCACTCTCAGTCCACTCTTTTCCTGAACAGAGTATGACCAATGCATCAAACTGCTTATGTAAGCCTCTCTAACATCGACCGCAGTACGAGCCACTTCTCTGGCACGTCGGCACCGACCAGCCCTCCACTGCTCAGGTCAACGAGCAGTCTTCAGTTGGTGTTTGGCCCTAAATACATAATAAGCCTATAAGCTAAACTACAAGGTTACAAACAGTCACATTAATGGACATGAGCCTCAATAACACTTTCTGTATCCATCCATCTTCCTCCGCTTATCCAGGGCCGGGTCGCGGGGGCAGCAGGCTCAGCAGGGCATTCCAGACGTCCCTCTCCCCAGCCACAACGTCCAGCTCCTCCTGGGGGACCCCGAGGCGTTCCCAGGCCACTGTGTTCTGGGTCTTCCCCGGGGCCTCCTACCAGTTGGACCTGGAACTCCTCTAACGCAGCTATTCTCAACCTTGGGGTCGGGACCCCAGTTGGGGTCGCGATATGATTTCTGGGGGTCGCCAAATCATTTTGGAAGTCAGCTCTGTCTCCACTGTGTTAAAGTATTCATGTGGTTTAGTCTTATTGGTCATTTTGTGTCTTTTTTTTGTCATTTTGTGTCTTTTTTCTGTCATTTTGTGTCTTTTTTTAATCATTTTGTGGTCAATTTGTGTCTTTTTTTTTGGTCATTTTTTGTCTTTTTTGTCATTTTGTGTCTTTTTTGGTCATTTTGTGTCTTTTTTTAGTCATTTTGTGTCTTTTTTTAGTCATTTTGTGTCTTTTTCTGGTCATTTTTTGTGATTTTTGTGCGAGGATCTGCACCATAGATGACCGGTACCAAGATTTTTGATTTGTAGGCTCTGACATCTTGCAACACCACAATAATTCAGAAAGCTTTTTTTTTTTAACACATATTTCACCGTTAAAGGGGAAATACAGTAGTGTTCAAAATAATAGCAGTCCAATGTGACTAACCAGATTAATCCAGGTTTTTAGTATATTTTTTATTGCTACATGGCTAACAAGGTACCAGTAGGTGCAGTAGATTCTCAGAAAACCAACAAGACCCAGCATTCATGATATGCAGCTCTTAAGGCTGTGACATTGGGCAATTAGTTGACAGGGGTGTGTTCAAAAATATAACTTTACAAACTCAAAACTATTTTGTACAAACTTTTTTGTTTCTAGGATTTATCAATCCTGTGAATCACTAAACTAATATTTAGTTGTATGACCACAGTTTTTTATAACTGCTTCACATCTGTGTGGATGGAGTCAACCAACTCGTGGCACCTTTCAGCTGTTATTCCACTCCAATTATTGCGATTATGACAAACTTTCAATTCATTGTGCAGCCCTGATAATTAGTAAATAAAATTAAATAGAAATTTTATGGTTTACAGCACAGGTGGCATGAATTACAGCGCCAACAAATAGTTGACTAATATAAGAAAAAGAATTGCCAACTATTTTGATAAGAAATTTACATGCAAATAATGGCAACACCTGCTGTGTTCAGTCTCCAAAATAAAGAAATATACCGTTTTTCTCTGTATTTTTATAATATTTAACTGAATATCTTCAGTTTGGACAAACAAAACAGATATCAACTTGTACTTTGAGAAAGTTGGGATGGACAATTTTCACTATTTTATGACTTTTAATGGACCAAATGATTAATTGAGAAAATAAGTGGCAGACCAGGCCTAATTAATAATACAAAATAACTGCTCTAGTATGAATTTTGCATACAGTATCTACAGCTCTAGATTTACTGTTGACTTATTGTAACAAAATGTATTAATTTTACCCATAGCATAGGTTTACTGTGTGGTTTGCAGTCACACCACTTTAGGCGGAAATGTAAAAAAAAAAAAAAGAAAAGAATCAAAAGAGCATGCACAGCTAACTTGTGTTAAGCTGCATAATTACGGTGTGATATGATAGCTCGTCTGAATGACTGCTGCGGCCCACCACCACTTCAGCACCAAGCCGTGCTACTCCACTCATAGCAACAAAAGGTAACAGCATGTCAAAGAGCAATAACACCAACCACTGAGCACAACAACTGCCTGATGTGACAGTGTAAAGTGCAGCTTATAAAAACAATGTCATATGGAGATGAATCCATAGCAGAAGTGATGTTCATTAAGCATCACAAGCAGCCCAACAGAGCCAAACACAAAGCAGCCACGATAAACATCCAAGCTCTAAACACTGCAAACAAACATCTAACCACAAAACTGTATCATCATCACACTGTGCAGGGTAAATGGAATGTAGTCTTACCTTTAGAAGAGCTTCATCCTTGACTTTGTGAGTGAAAAGTGATCCATCTAGTCCTCAAAGTCCATCGATCACACCAGTGTGGACTCCATAGCCAGCAATGACAGCACAGAGTCAGCCAGTTCTGGGCCAATGACAGCTCGAGTCAATGCCAAACCTCCTGATGGCGATTAAATGAACTATTCTCTTGGTACAGTTTGTCTGGGAGGAAGCAATGCAACAGGTTGCATGGAAAAGGGGAAATGTTGCATGTGAAGGTCAGGGACTTGCAGATGCAGATTCAGCCCTTACCTGCAGAGTTACAGGAGTCTGATCAGCAGCATTTCTTTTGTGTGTGAGGATCTGTACCAAAGATTACCTGTAACAAGATTTTTTTTCTTTAGTCTGTAGAATATGATTTGTAGGCCATGACATCTTCACTGCAAAAAAAGAAAAGTTGGGTGAACTCAAAATTTCAAGGCAACAAACTTCGATACAATTTTAAGTTGGACAATTAAACTAAATATTTTAAGTTTTGTTTTTGAGTCTGCTCAACTCTGAATTCAGATTTTTGTCAACTCAACTGTAAATTGTACTAACTTATAATTTAACATTGTACCGGTAATAACTTTTAATCCTTACTTCTGCTAAGTTCTGCAATTTGATGATTGTAACGCTGCTATGAATGTCAGCTAATGTTGCAACCACAATTTTGAGTTAGCACTGATACGCTAATGGCTACTCTTGTAGCTTTAACAAGCAGCGCCGCTAGCATCAGTTAGCCGCTAGCATCAGTTAGCCGCTACCTTTCGCTAATGACCGAATTTAACCGCTTTCACGCATTTCACAACAAAGAAATAAGAGTTAACAGAACTATTGTCCCTTGTTTTGAACCCCAACTTAAAGATATAAGTAACAACAACTCACCAACTTGTTTTTGAGCAAACAACTGGCTTCCTTTGTTGTGCTAACTTCCATAACTGGCAAAGGGGAAATGTTTCTTGTGAAGTTCAGGGACTCACAAATGCAGATTCAGCCCTTAGTTACAGGAGTCTGAGCATTTCTTTTGTGAGGAAGACTACCTTTAACAAAATGTTTTTCTTTAATCTGTACAAAAGGATTTGTAGGCCGTGACATCTTGCAACACCACAATGTTTCAGAATGGTATTTTAACACATATTTCACCTTTAATATGAAATATGTGCTCCTGTGATTTGGATATTGCACTGGTCCATATTGCAATTTTGACAAACTTTGAATTCATTGTGCAGCCTCGATAATAAGTAAATTAAAAGTAAATGGAAATATTATAGTTTACAGCACAGATAGTATGAATTACAGCTCCAACAAATAGTTGACTAATAAAAGAAAAATAATAGCCAACTATTTTGATAAGAATTTTACATGCCAAAAATTATTTGGGTGCAGTTTGCAGCTCTTCTTATACAAATAAACACTGTGTTGCTTTTGTTGAATTCCTGACTGGAGCAGATGAGTTGTCTATCACCATTTTTAATAGAGCTGCTGCTGGCTGGATCCTCCAGGCTGGTCCTGGCTGCAGACAGGCCTCTCACCTTTGCTTTATCTGCCCCACAAGAGCTGTCAGTTCACAATCCCTGCCAAGCAAACACTACTCCGGCTGCTGATGACAGGCCTGATGCTGGCGGTGGGACTAATGTGTCTGCTCCAACATTGCCACTATCTTTGCTGCTGATGTCTGATTGTGGCTACTCCTCCTGGCAGCGGGGCTAACTGATGACAGCACCTGTTGCTCATCATCCCACAGAGAAGCCAGTGTTTCCACTCACACACGGAAACTTTGGGAACAATTGGGCGCACCAATAGGAGCCTGCAGGAGGACAGGTCAAAGTCTCGGAAGTGAGAAAGTCTCAGTTGGTAGAGTGGTCACCCACTGACTGGAAGGTTGGTGGTTCGATCCCTGACCATGGCAGCCTAGATGTCGAAGTATCCTTGGGCAAGATACTGAACCAAATAGCTCCTGATGCTGCGTTCATCGGTGTATGAAGGACCTCCCAATGGTGACGGGTGCCCTGGCACCAGTGTGCCCTGGTAGCCTCGGCCACCAGTATGAATGTGTGTGTGTAGAACCTGATAATGTAATAAATTCCCGTTAATGTAATAACCCGTTAATGTAAAAAAAAAATCTGCACTTGAGTCCATTGAAAATGTAATAAAACCTGATAATGTAATAACTTCCCATTAATGTAATACTTTATTACATTATTGGTAAAAGTGTATTACATTATTGGGAAATGCACTTTATTACATTATCAGGTTCTACACACACACATTCATACTGGTGGCCGAGGCTACCAGTATGAATGTGTGTGTGTAGAACCTGATAATGTAATAAAGTGCATAATGATGTAATGTAATTGATGTAATAATTGGTAAAAAAAAAGTGTATTACATTATTGGGAAATGCAATTTATTACATTATCGGGACGTTATTACATTATCAGGTTTTATTATATTTTCAATGGACTCAAGTGCAGATTTTTATTGCAGAGGTTATTACATTAACGGGAATTTATTACATCATCAGGTTCTACATGTGTGTAAACAGGTGAATGAGCGCAGTCTGTAGTGTAAAGCATTTTGGATAAAAGCTCTATATATGTGCAGTCCATTTACCTTTCAAAGTGAGACTTTTCTACCACTCTGGTGGAAGAAGTATTCAGATCCCTTAATTAAGCAGAATAATACATTGTTAAATTACTCAGCTAAAAGTAAAAGTTCTGCATTCATTGCTTAAGTAAAAAGACAAGTCTTAGCTTCAAAATAGAGGCTATAATTTGTTATTGTAAAAACCTAATAATGTAAAATGCTGCATAATAAACAGTGCTATAACTGATAGATAGATAGATAGATAGATAGATAGATAGATAGATAGATAGATAGATAGATAGATAGATAGATAGATAGATAGATAGATAGGTAGGTAGGTAGGTCATCATGGAAAGAAAAAAATGTAAAATGAAAAAAAAAACAATTAATATTCATCCAGTCATTTGCACTATGAAGTTGTTTTTTTTAACTACCTCCACCAGTTTTAGTTTTAGTTTTAGTTTTAGTTTTACATACACACATACATACATACATACAAACATACATACATACATACACATACACACACACACACACACACACACACACACACACATACATACATACATACATACATTCACACACACATACATACATACATACATACATACATACATACACACATACATACATACATACATACATACATACATACATACAATTCTTATTGGCATCATAAAAGCACATTTATGGCAGAACAATATTGCATTGCTTTCGTCATTTCCCATATAAATACACAGCATAACACTATATATAAATGGTTATTCACCACTGCATTGGACAGAAGAATTTAAGCGCCTCATCAGTTTAATAAAGATGATATAAAACAGATTATACAACAGTTCTTTTTAACAATCACTTCATTCAGCTCCCTTGTCCCGCTGGATCAGACCCATGGGACGTGTTTACACTTGACTCAAGCTTTACAGTTGGTTTACACAAGCTTTACAATCTGATTTACATTTGGCTGAAATTACTTGTGTTGCCTTGGTTTTGTTTATGGTTATTACACTCAATTCCTTAGGTCCTTAAAACCTGGAGCCAGGTGTAATTATCCATAGTTGTACTGCAATAACGAGGCATCATGGAGACAAAAGTTTTCAATCAGCAAAATAGAACTGTTGCTCAGTTTTGGTTGGACCACATCTGTTTGCAAATGAGGAATTGTGATTTAATTTTTGAATTGTTTTAATACATATACATGTTTCACTTTCCTTATGTCTTTTCAGTGTGCCTATAAAACCCCAAACTATAAAATGCTTGAGAGGGCTGAGCTGGATAGATCTCCTTTGAAACTAAGACTCTGATGGTTCTTACCTTAAAAAATGAGGTTTGCCTCGTGGGAAAAGCTTTTTCCAAGTTTTCAAAGAGATACAAGATAAAGCTATCATTAGCATCTCCTTGGTATGAGTGTGACCAAGGATACTGTGCCTCTGAAAACAACACTTCCTGAGACATTCCACTGTTTGATTCTCTGCAGTAACCTTGGCAATTGCCTCAATCACAGGGAATTAATTCCAGTCATGCCACTCCCTCCCCCTTCCCCTGAGTTGTATCGGGCCCATGCATCGTACTACTGGCCCTGATTCACCCTGAATACCAGCCAAGCCCAACGATTTTCAGGTCCCCAGGCCCCTATTGGTATCTGTCTGCCTCCACTCTCAAAATGGGCCAGTCTTTTGTCTGCACAGACGTTTAGCTGCCAGATTGTGGCAGATTCAGTGCTTTTTTATTTCCATTCTTACATATGTCGAATGTAAATCTTCCCTTTGCTTAACAACATGTGTTGCAGGCTTTGTGGAGTGCAATACATTGCATTTCAAGCTTAACTTCTCCCAGGTAATCCATGTGACCATAATATGTAGAAATGCTAAACAATACAAAATAAAAAATCTTTGTGCACATATTCTTCATAGATTTTTATTGTATGCAGCATGTAGCAGAGATGTATTGCTGCACAAACATTTTGAAGCTGCCATTATAGCAACATAATGTATGATTTCTGTCCGATATATTTGTTCTGCATGACATTTAGTCCACCATAAGAAACTTCTTATAATGAGGTCACATGGGAGCTTGTCCTGTTGGACCGGTGGTCGTTTTACAGCAGCTGTGCATCAGGAATGTAAATGTGCATTCCATCAGGCCCTTTGTAAGGAGCTTGGGCAATGATTATTGCTCTCTCTCTCAATTCAGAGTTCAGTAGACAAACAGCAGCTGCTCACTGCCACTGTGCTGAGTACAGCCGTACCACTAAGCCTGCCTATTCAAGGACCATGTAGTTGTGCCGTCCAATATAGGGTCTGCTGTGAAGCCAGGCAGGTAGCTTTTTTTTCCACTGCCTCAGCTTTGTAATGCACAATTAATGAGCCATCTCACGCGGGTTAGACAAGGCCTTTTAAATACTGAGGTACTTTCAAGAGCACTCTTATTTGGAGTCTTTTGTCATGCTAGACTGGACAACAAGAGGTGGAAATTTTATAGGTTTTCTATTTGGGGCTGCTGTGTAATGGCATCTTTATTGGAAGCCATGGTCCAAACTCTTACAGTTCTCTGTTGGGAAGGTTTTGATGAATCATATTTGACTACGGAGGTCAGTCACCTCGCAGCAAGACGGTCATGCATTTCAAACCCAGCTCGACTAGTGAGAGTGCTTTTGTTTTTTGAGTTTGCATGCTCTCTCTCCTGCTCCCCTGCTCTCTGTCTCTGTCTGTGTGGATTTGCAAGAGGCCAAAGACTGCAGAATGTAGGTTAGATAAATTAGAGACTGTGACATTGTTTGTGGATGTGAATGTGAGTGTGTGGTTGTCTGTATGTATATGTTAGCCCTGTGATATATGGGTGACCTCCTACACTCCCTTTTGAACAGTGTGTTCTAGACGAAGCTCCACGCCCCCCCACCCCCACCCCATAACTCTGAACAGGAGTGATTTAGAGAATGGATGGATGGATATCTGACATGTGAATCAAACAATGCATCGTTGAACATATAAGATTTAAATATGGGTTAAAAGTACTTTTTCTTTTTCATTTTTAACAGTTGAGTTTTGCCTTTAATAGTCCATTATTGGTGGCTATTTTAGCTGCAGAAGCATGCATAATGCATATCCTGCATGGATTTATGTCAGGGGGAAATGATGTATGTATGCTCATGTAAAGGAATGGTGACTGCGAGGAGGTGGGGGTTGAGTCTACAGTGGGAGGTTGTCTTGGACCAAAGGCATCTGTCTGGGAGTGGCTGTAATTGGCTGCAGTGTGGCGTTATCTCATTAATATGGAGCCCAGGGGAAGGAGACAGCCAACTTCCTGCCTCTGTGTTTGGTTGTTTGACTGTATCTCCATTGATGCTAAACGCAGTGCTCCCGGGGCACCCCATGCCTGTTGCCTGCTTCGTTAAAACCAAGAAAATGAATATTAATGTCATACAAACTGGAAGCTGCAGTAGCAGAAGGGGGTCGTCAGTCTAAAGGCTGTTACAGACGATTTCTGGGTGTACTTAATAGGGTCTATTCGGGAGGGTCCTATCCTGCAGGAAGGCATGCTCTATCAATATGCAAAGTGCTGTTGACTCCTTATTTCCCTGTCTATGGGGGATTATGACACATGGTGCCCCTAATCAAATCACAGGACACATATGGAAGCAATTGCCAACTCTTAATCACTTGGAGACACTATATGACTTAAATATGCAAGGTATACCTCCATGTGTAATTCCCAGAGGCTCCATACAAGAAGTTTGGAGAGCGTAAATATATATTTATGGAACCCACTGGTGCAGAGTGAGGTAAATAGACAAAACAGTGTGTTTGTGTGTGTGTGGGCAACCTTGATCTTGGAAAGGCAGTAAATAGTGTCAGTTACCACCACAGTAACATTTATGACAGCAACCGCTGCCTGTTTTCAATTTACTTGACACCAGTAACACCAGCAAGCGGACGTGTCAATTCATCCATGGATGTGAGTAAACAGCCGCAGACAGCAGCATCATAGTCTTTCTCCAGCTGGTGAACTTGCCAGAAGGACACAGATTAGAAGAGAAATCTGAGAAGCTCCAAAACATTTTGATTTTTTTTTTTGAGTTATTAGCAGTTATTTGTAGAAGAGGCACAGATCCTAGAATAAATGCTCAAAAAACAAAAAAAATGTATTGGATTTTGTAGGATTATGAAACATTTGTATCAAGTACAAATACAATCACATTTTCTACTGTGCTATCAAGGAACAAAGACATGTTTTTATAAAGAAGTGGACCCTGATCCCTCTAGACCTAGAACAAAAACACATGTGTGTACCTGCTGGGGAACAGGTGGAGAGCAAGAAGAACAAATAATAATGAAGATGTTCAAGAACACAGTAATGTGACCTTTGCACTCCAAAAAAAAAAAAACTCCAAAAAAAAAAACCTCACATTGGTTCATCTTTTATCTTACAATTCATTTATTAGGTTTCCTTTGAGAGACGGTCTATTTCTCCAATTTAATAAATTATGAAAATGATATTACGTTCCAAATCCAATGTATGTATGAGAAAAGAAAAACTGTTCTTCAGGGAGCAACACCTGCAGAAAGGATGCAAAAACATTGTTCATGTATAAATCTTTGCATTGCGTCTTTTGAAACTTGACAGAAGGGTTTTGGAAAAAAATGGACATTTGATTTCTTGAGTGACACATAAAAGAAGATAACTCAGCACTCTTATCTGTCCATTTATTACGAAGCAACAGCCAGAAGCCTGCTAGCATAGCTTAGCACAACCTTATATGATCTCCATTGGTCTTCTCATCTAAAAAGAACATGGATAAGTGCATTTCCCAAAATGTCTAATTATTCCTTAAGCATGTATTCATCCAGCATGAGTCTGTTTCACGCTGTGCAGACCCACTGCTTCTGTACTCCCAGTCCAAACTACAGTCAGAGCCTGAATTTTTCAAGGAGCAAATGTGAAATGCAGCAGTTAGGGGTTTTCAGAAGCTGAGACATATGTGAACTTCAGAAGGTAAATTACTTCAACGAGGAGTGAACATCTTCTCTAACTTAAGGAAATTTAAGGAAGTTCAAAAGATACTTTAGAATGCAGTCTTCTTGTTCAAAGCTCCCAATTAGGGGTGGGCAATATGGCCCCAAAAGAATATCACGATATTTCAGGGTATTTTTGCAATAACGATATTCTTGACGATATTACAAAACACTTATATAAAATAGAAAATATGTTTTTTTAGTCTGTATAAATAAATAAAAATCTAAAATGTTGTGTGAAGTGCAAATCTCGACAGTTGCCAAATAAAATAAAAAATGTATGCGAAAATAATAAAAATAACCATTTAGGGGTTTCGGGGGCATATTTTAATGACATTTTGTAAAGGAAAATAAAGGTTCTTGTATGTTTTATTTAAGGCATCTTATTTTGACAGTCTTCTTGTAAGTTCTGTGGTGGATTCTGTTAACACACTGTGCTCTTATTTTGAAAGCTGCATGTGTTTAGCGACAGAGAGTAGGTAGCTTTTTGTGATTAAAACAACTTTAATTGTTAGCTGATGTTAACCTTACGCCACTACATCAAGAAGTAGGAATGTTGCCAATATCATGATATGCATTTTTTTTAACCATGAAAGAAATATACCGATATTATCGTAAACGATACGATATGGCACACCCCTACTCCCAATAAATCAAAAACACTGTACAGGAGCAGCATTTAAACACAGTGTCAAGGAAACTAAAGTGACAGTGCTAGTAGTAGAATATCATTGTTAAATACATTATTATTAGATCATCAACTCCAAACACCTTATTAAGGTTGAGTGAAGACACTGCCCCAAACTACTTATGTGTCAGTCGCTCCACCAGCCTGCTATCTGCTCGCAATGAGCTGATGAATTATTAATTATATAATACATAGAATTCTCACTAGGGAGCTACCCTGTATCCTCAGAGCAGACAACCGTACAGGGACGTCCAAGGTCAAAGAAAATAGGTTTCTTTGCCAACTATGTAAGGATAAAGACACTGGAAAATACCTATAATTGGTTTAAAACACAGCAATGTGGAAGGCGCCCCACTAGCCCTGCGGTCATATCGGCTCTTTTTCCAGTTGGATTTCAGCAGCATTAATAAAACTTCAATTAACCATCAGGGGTCCATCTTCCGGCTCACCTTCCTAATCTAGTTTGATGGAAGCAGTTAAAGAATCAGCAGAGCCAATTTAAAGCGCTCCCACCTTAGAAGTGAGTGTGAGTATCAGATACTCTTGTAGTTATAGCAGTGATACCCTTTCTCTGTCAGACAAAGTGTGCAAGGCTGCATCATGTTGTGTCACACTTACCAAACCCCGTTTCTTTTTAGCTTCCCCAATAATTTGTAGCTCTATAAACACTGGCACAATGTAGACCTGATGTCACGCTGGTTAATAGGATCCGACCCCTGATGGCTGAATTATTTAGGTACTTTGAAGAGAGAAACCCAACAAGCCTCCCTAATTGATACACCCACACACAAGCACACACACTGCTGTGAAAGGGTGTGCAGATCCCCGGCATTGCAAAGGCCTTTTGGGCCCATTGCCATTCTTCTCTCAGCAAATTGGAGGTTTTTAATGAGCGACCACCCTGCCTCTCCAACATTGTCTGCAGCACACACATCCACAGCTGGACTTTAGGGTCTGAAAGACCTTCTATGATGTTTTCTCAGTAAATGAGATGAACTGACTTAATAGATTCTTTCTTTCTGTACCAGATCAGTTCTCAATTATAAGTTTCCTTATAGCTTCTTCAATAAATCTCTCACATTAGTAAGAGCACTTTGAAAACTTGAAAAACATCAAAGCATATTGACAGATAAATAAATGCTTTTGTGCAGACAGTCTATTATTAGCTTTAGTTTTTATAAGGTAGATATAAATGCATTAATCATTTTTATATAGGGTTTATGAATTCTCACACTTCTCAGTTGTCACAACGAATAATCAGTCTTTCAATTGACACTAATGTGGAATTACCAATCAACACATGTAACAATGTGATAGTTAATGAAAATTGAATAAAAAAGGTAAATTCAGCATTTCTTGATTAGATTCAATAATGTATAGACTGTTTCCTTGGAATCTATTTATTCACATTAACACATGACATTATGTATGCACTAACAAATGACAAGGTGTCTCATTTTCACTGCTTAACTTAAAGGAGCTGTGTACGCCATTCAGATCATTAATATAGCAGTGAACCTTGTAATGGTGTTCTGACCAGAAAAAGTCCCTTTGTGTGTGTTCTAAAGCGAGGTTCTCTGTTCCTTGTTGACAACAAACAACAACAAATGAGAGAGCTGTGTGTATCAATCAATCAATACTCTCTGAATTCTGTGTACAGACAGGTTTTTGAAATGGAAGCGCTCACTAAACCTTAGCAAATATCAGTGATGTAGGTTTATGTAGTAAGCTTTGAACACCAGCAGAAGCTGAGTTAACATTGGCTGAGCTGAGTTTGGATGTTAGTTCGGATCCGAAAGTCACACATGACGCTTGTGTTCTACAAGGTAAAACTGCTGCTTTTGTCAATGGAGTCTGGTGGCTTTGAGGAAAGCATACACTGTAAAAAATGTTTGTAAAAATTACAGTAAAACACAAAATTGCATCAGAAATAGGGCGTAAAATTAAAAATGTAATATCACCGTAGTAGATGCTTGTAATTACCGTAAATCAAGGAATAATGCAAAACTTTAAGACTGTAGAAAACACAGTTTTTTCATGTAAAATGAATGGAGAAATACCATAATGTCACAAGGACACAATCACCCTAAAAATAAAGGCACTACTCAGTCTAAATTGCAGTTTTTGCTGATTTTTACATTTAAATTTACAGTAGAAAACTCCCTGTATTTTTTACGGTGAAATTCTGGCAACCACAGCTGCCGGTATTTTACCGTAAATTAAACAGATTTTTTTACAGTGTAGATAATAACTTCAGTCCCTCATCATAATGGGCTGTCTGACAGTGGCGGTTCTACACAGGGGCCTCCAGGGGCCACTGCCCCTGTGAAGAAGCCTTTGGCCCCTGCTGTGGCCCCTGTGTCAAATTAATAATAAAATGATCAATTTATAACAATGAACAATGGAACAATTCTAACCTTTTTTTTGTTCGAACAATATCTCATTGTACACAAAAGAAACCCAGAATATGTACATTGTATATTAGTTTAACTCTATGGAGTCTGATAGTCTATTTTTTCCATTTTTGAATCCTTTTCATGTATTTACATGTCTTTGTAAGTCATTTTGTGTCTTTTTTGGTCATTTGTGTCTATTTTGTGTCTTTTTTTGGTAATTTTGTGTCTGTTGTTGTGTCATTTTTAGTTATTTTGTCTTTTTTTGACATTTTGTGTCTTTTTTTGTCATTGATGTCATTTATGTGTCTTTTCTGAGTCTGTTTTAGTTATTTTGTGTCTTTTTTTGGTCATTTTGTGTCTTTCTTTGTCATTTTTCTGTCTGCTGTGGGTTTTTTTTTTGTTATTCTGTCTTCTCATTTTGTGTCTTTTTTGGTTATTTTGTGTCTTTTTTTGGTCATTTTGTGTCTTTTTCAAGACATTCAAAGATTTTGAATGCTTAAATATCATCTTTGCCATTTTTTCATGTGCTAATGTGCCCCTCTGATTAAACACTGGCCCCTCCTTGGCCCCCACAGTAAAATTGTGCTGCTGTCTGATGGCAAGATAAATAAAGTAAAAATATTCTAAATATAGCATACACTGATATTGATCTTTTTTAGGTGGTTAAAATAGTTGTTGATGCAGCCCCAGCAGTACATATCACTGTGAGCCAGCAGACTTTTTGGACAAAAACAGCGATTTTAACTTGCAGAACACAGGAGTTATTGGTCCACTGATGCCTTCATCTGTTAGTTTCTTTGTGTTATCGGGTGACTTTTGGTATTGGACCTGAGCTAATGTGGCCTCCACAGTAGTACATTGCTTAGCTTCTATCCTGTATTCTGCTTCTCTAAACAAGGGATGTACTGACCGCTGATGTTAAAACAAAAGACAATGGACCCGTCCTTTAAGATTTTATTAAAAGTATTCTGTGCAGGAGTTACCTAAAAAAAACAATGTACAGACTCAGAAAATTATCCTTCTTAACCCTTTATCAGGCGAAGAACCGTATTTGGTAACTTCAGCTGATATCCAAAATAAAAAATAAAATTATTTTGAGAAAAAAGTTGCAAATTTACTAGGTTAAAGTGGCAGATCTACAAGAAAAAAAGTCGCAGATATAAGAGATTTAAAATAGCAAATCTGCGTGGAAAAAAGTCACAGATTTATGAGAAAGAAGTGGGAAAAAAGCAACTTTTCTCGCAGATTCACCACTTTAAATCTCGTAAATCTGGGACTTTTTTCGCACGGATTTGCCACTTTAAATCTCTTAAACCTGCGACTTTTTTTCTTGTAGATCTGCCACTTTAATGTAGTAAATTTGCAACTTTTTTCTCGACCCCATTTTGATATCCACTGAAGTTACCAAATATAGTTATTCGCCTGATAAAGGGTTAATCCTCTCTTATGAACAACTAGAAATGTTTGTATATGCAGAGACCCTGCCCTCAGCCTTTGGGTATAAAAACCACAAAAATAGCTAACACAGTGCAGAGTAAACACTTATGTTGAGCTGAGGAGGAGGTGTCAAGTTTAAATGTTGTGTTTACAAACAGTAAACAGCAATTCCTGCATAGTATGCCTTTAAATGCCTGCCTTGCAAAAAAAAAGTAGTCCTTTTGTCCAACTTGGCTCTCCTGTAGAAGCCTAAATGTGCTGAGCTAAATAATCATCTCATCGATAACATATCAATTTTGTTGCCTCAGACATCACGGTGCAATTCTACTCCATTTTTTTCCTCTAGGGGTATCTGCAGTGCATTTGAAGGACTTGAAGGACTAGTGACCAGAAAGCAACAATGAGCACAATGCCATTTGAGAGCTCCATGGTGCTTAGGTAATAACATAACAGCATAATTGCTACACTTTCTTGAAAATAATCTTTAAGTCGTTAAAGAGACAATTGCTCACAAATATCATACTTCAGCCAAAAATACAGTGTGCACATTGTTGTTTGGGTGTTGTGATGGCTGTCATAGCTTTCATCTGTGCTCTAGTTTTCACAAAATGGGAGTCAGGTAAGTTTTTAAAGGGCATTTCATGGAGACGGGATCCGTTGTCTTCTTAAGAGTAGACATTGCTGGTGAAGATAATATATAAATCTTACAACCTGAGTTGCTACTTCACTCATCTATTCACACTGTATTGTACTTTATAACCACTTGAAGCACTTGAGAAAGTTTCTAAAGTCGGATATAAGTTTTTATCTATTCAATGAAGTATTTCAACACTTGGGCTGGTGGTGTAGTAGTTAGCACTCATCCTCACAGGAAGAGGGTCTTTAAAGGATGTGTGACTCGAAAATTGTCCGTAGGAGTGAATGAGAGCATAAATGGTGGTCTGTCTCTATGTGTCTGCCCTGTGACCAGTCCAGAGTGTACCCTGCCTCTCTTAGGTCCAGTCCTCGAGTTCGGATAATCGGTTAAGGATAATGGATGAATGAAGGATTTCAATACTTAAAATGCAACTATTTCTGACCCAGGACAATTTCTCCTACTTATCCACCACCATAATCAATTTTGACTCGAATCTCATCAGCTGCTTCACCACAGCTACTTAAGTCTTCCTTGCCAGTTCATACAGCTTCATAGTACACTTGGGCCAATTGCTTTAACATTTCAATGCTCACTCCTCAGCGGCCATCTGCTGCTGTCTTCTTACATGTGCCACTGTGTATATTAGTTAAAAAATAAATGGCATAAATTGTCAGCCAATGTATAAACTGAAAATGTCTCATGGGAAAACATTTTGTTGGTATATGTGTCTGTATGATGGACGCCACAAAATCTCTATAAACCTCTTCACAGAAGTCACCGTGTACAAATGCTCATCTGTCTGTCACAGGACCCCAGCATCTGTAGATACAGTATAAAGAAAAAATCAGGTTATGATCATGGGAGAACAAGAATAAATCATTTCATAATGATGCACAGTTTGTATGATCCTGCATGGATTCTAATAAATTAATCCAGTATAATCACACAGCTTTGTTGAATATTTGTTTCTGATTCAGTCACAGCATTCACACAGTCTACAGGGAAACTTCACAGAAACCTTAGTGTGTGTGTGAGATACACCAGGTTTTCCATTCACTGTGATGTACAGTAAATAAAACCCAACAATAAACTGCGTTCATTTCCGCTTGGGGTGGGTGGGAGGGGAGGCCAAGGAGACCAGTGTTCTTGTGCAATGTAAACAGTGGTTGAAGAAGTACTCAGACTTAAAGACTACTTTTACTTAAATAAGGGACTATTTAAGTAAAAGTAGTAATACCACACTGCAGGATTACTCCACTACAAGTACAAGCCCTGCAAATCTTACTTCAGTAAAGTAAAAGTACTCGTTATGCAGAATGACCCGACTCAGATTGTTATTTATATAATAATAATAATAATAATAAAATATAATGTTGTATTATTATTTTTGATGCATTTATGTAAGCAGCATTTTACTGCTGGGCTAATTTTAACTACTTCGTATACTTTTATGTGGTTTAATTTATAAAAATGCGTAATCATTATAAATTGGTCATATTTTCTTCTTGCTAAATATCGACCTGAAAAGTAACTAAAGCTGGCAGTTAAATCTATGAGTACAAAGTTATGTACTGTACTGTGTGTGAAATATTGGTATATGACAAGATGGTTATTTTATAGCCAGCTGTGGGTTAAAAAACAAACAAACACAAGTGTCTTGTTACATCCTCAGAAAACACCACTGAAGATTTTTGTAATCATTTCAAAATTGCACAAAAACTGAGTTGCCCGGAGTAGAGAAAACAAAAAAGAGTAAAAGAAATAGTTCAGAAGAAAAAAGAGAAGTTAAAAAGACACAAAGAGCTCAACGACATAGAAATCAAAGAAGACAGACAGAAAGCAAACACTAAAGGAATACTGTATGGCCTATTGCAGGGTTTAACCCTTTATCGGGCGAAGAACTATATTTGGTAACTTCAGTGGATATCTAAATGGGGTCCCCATGTCTCTGTGTTTGGTCGTAGAACCACATGGACTTGTACGAGGAGAACTTGACTATGATGGCATATTAAGGCCAAGTGTGAATAAAAATAAATATACAAACTGGGGGGGGGGGTTGCAAATTTACTAGATTAGATTAAAGTGCCGTATCTACAAGAAAAAAATGTGCAGATTTAAGAGATTTAAAGTGGCAAATCTGCTCGGAAAAAGTATTTTATAAGACAAAAGTGGGGGGAAAAAACAACTTTTTTCTCGCAGATTCACCACTTTAAATCTCATAAACCTGCATATTTTTCCTGGTAGATTTGACACCTTAATCTCATAAACTTTTTTTCTCAAAATATTACCCCCCTCCCCTGGGTCTGTATTTTTTATTTTACACATTCTGGCTGTATGTAATATCCTCCAATATTCTCTAGGGAGTATTTCAATGAGTGAGGGTTAAAGACTAATTACAAAGAAAATGCCAACAGACTTTGACAGTTATCGCCACGGGCTCAATCAAGTACTGCTGACAGTTTATGAATTGGTTCAAATTAGAAAGCTACAGAGTTAATTTGCTATGGACGTAGACTGTAGAATGTAATGGACTATTTCTAAAGCAATAAGATATTTTTTTAATCAATATAATCAATATTAATGGTTTGTTTATTATATAGCCCTTTAAGTGGGATAATGTAAAGCGGGTCATTGAACCCCTTCAGGGGGATGCAGGACCTGAATAACCCTGAATTGGTTCTTTGACCCACTTGCTGTATATTATCCCTTACATGTTAACTACAAGTCAAACCTTATTGCACAGAGAAACTACAGCTAATCAACTCAGCACTAAGAGGTCTGAGACTTCACTCAAAGATTCTGTTAATTCATTGTTATCATCGGTAATGGCTACGTTTTTGTTAGAGACAATTAATCTTAATTTTTTGAATTGAAACACTCTCTGTCAATACGTGCACAGAGAAGTGAAGGAGGTCTTGCAGCTGCCAGTTTGTCAAGTAAGGTAAGAGTGATTTAATGCTCCCTCCATATGCTTAATCATGTAAAATACACAAACATGGTGGTGATTTGTTGGCTGCCAGTCTTCCCCACATCCCAGGTGAGCCAGTGGATGGATCAAGCCAGCTGGATGTTCACGTCCACTTTCACTTTAAAGCCATTAATCCAGGCCTGTCTTTGTGTTTTTGCTTTGTTGTTATTTGACAGAAATTAAACAAAAAAAATCCCAGTCTGTTCCATTTGTAAGCAGTTCCAAAACGCTATATTTCTGTCAGTTTTGCTCAATAGTGGATTTCACAGTGCTCTCTCCTTCTGTCAGTGTCACACTGAAGCCACACATGCTTGGTGCTCGTCTGTAAACATTTCAGTCCATTATCATCACAAATCTTCTCTTCAACTTGTATGTGCCCCCTCATATGACAAAAACACAAATGGATGTACCGAAATTCCAGTTGTCAAAAAAATATGACAGAGAGGTCAAACTTGCAGGTTAGGTGACATCACAGTGTGCACCTTAATAGTGAGGAGCAAAAGTTACTTCTATCTATTAGTCTGCGGGTACAGAATTGCATGTATTTTTATGCATTTTCTGTCTTTTCCCATCAAAAAGAACCACATTAAGCCAAAGAAGCAAAGAATGAACCTAGTTTTATATTCCAGGTTCATGCCAAGTGTGAATATGTATGAGTTATGCACTCAAACTCCATTGTTGTCCATTTATGTAAAGTGGTGTGAAGAGCCAGGTTCAAGAGTCAGGTATATTCCAAACGTATTTAGAGTCGGAGTCCTATAGTTGTGCCTCTCTTTATTCATATCTATCTATATCCATCTATCTGTCTAAACGGAATATAAATATGGCCAATATGGCAGACGGACAGACTATACTGTGAAGTTAATAAACATAAATGTCACTTCTGACAGGAAAAACATATGCTGTAGTTATGAGTTTCTCAGGCTGCATCATGTTTATGAGAAAAGTTCTTCCAGTCCTTCATATATTACACTTGCTGTCATCACATATCTCTGGGAAATCTGGTGCATGCACTATATATATATATATATATATATATATATATATATATATATATATATATATATATATATATATATATATATATAGAACTAATCTCAAATACAGATGTGTGTCAGTTTTGGGTGTAAAATTATGGAATGGACTAAATGATGAAATGTGTAATTCTATGTTAGTTTTCAAGAAGACTTTAAAATCTAAAATTATCAAGGGTTACAATGAAATTTGATTGAATTAGATTTTTCAGTTTAAGGTATCATGTGTTTTGTAACAATGTGAATTACTCAGTTCATGTAATATATATAATGTAATGTATATGCATGTAGATGGTACAGGAGAGGCAAAAATAAGCCTTGGGTCTTCAGCCTATTCCTTTTTCGGTTGCTGTCTGATGGATTCTTTTGTAAAAAACATGATTTTATTTTGTTGTTTTTTTTTTTTTTTGTTGTTGTTGTTGTTTTTTGTTGTTTTTTGTAACCGAAATAAAGCATTCATTCATATATATATGGGGTCTTGCATGCACATATTTGTGCCACAATCAATGGTTGACACCTCATCCAATGCTAATTGGTTAATTTGGATCGGAAAGGAAGTATTTATGGATGTTTAATCCAAGATTTGAAAAGGTTAAACTTGGCAGTGGTGTGCGTCGAACAAATATCAAACAAATGAAATGTCAAAGTTGGTACCCATGAACAAATGAAATGTCAGGGACAATACCTTGGCCAAAGCCCTCCCTCACCTCCCTCATCATCTCCTGGCAGTCATATTTGTAGTCAGACATAAGAGGGCAGACCAAATAGGCTTTCTCTCACTGAGCTGACCTATTAGCACCCCATTATTTGAACTGCTGAATGAAAAGTGCCAGGGTCCCTTCAACCCTCCACAGAAAGTTAAGGTCACAAAGTAAAATTCTCGGGGACTTTTCTCCGTCCTCTGGCTCCTGACTCTGCTGTCTCCTATTTCCACCGCCTGGCACAGAGCCTCGATTCCTCCCAGTGTGGACATTCTCCCATGCACCAACTCTGACTATCAAAACAACAGTCATTAGGCAAATTTGCTTTGGTGCAGGATTACGTTAATTATCATGGAATTATCACTTCATTAAAGCAGGCAGAGATAAATTATCTCTGATGAAACGAATGCAAAATGAGGAAATAATGATCAGGCCACAAAAAAAAAAAAAAAAATTAAGAGACTTCTCGTTGCAGGAAATCAAGTCATTGTGTTCCAGTGAGTTGGTCCCTGAGAGGCATTGCAGCACAACGCAACATGACAGAGCATGTGGGTTTCCACAGAGAGGAGTGAGGACCACCCACCCCTTTACCCAATGCAGTGCAATTTTCCTCCCCAAACCTCAACAGAGCCTGTTCCTTTCCCAGCAAATTGCAAGTATCATTAATCATGCCAAATACCATTTTTAATGAATGCCTGCATCAACACAGTAACACTCTTTGTTTCTGGGCAAAAGGCTGTGGCTCTGCAGCAGGACCAGTGTGTGATTTTTTTTAAATAACTGTACTGATGATATTTTCTTTTATTTCATGGTCACAACCTTTGCTCTGCTGACCTCACTGCAACTATGGCGGCGGGCATCCAGGCGACGCTGTCTGACCAGGTTTATTTTGTGTATTTGCGTACAACAAAAATAATTAAAATCTGAAAAGGCTTGGCTGTAATCTTTGCTCATTTGAGAGGGCAGTGGTAAAATACAATCTGGCACTGATAGTTATTTATGAGCCAGTGTGCTCAGTTTTAACATTGAATAAATCATTGAGACACACTTGTTTTCCACATTGCAAGAGAGGAAACATAAATTCAAAGCATTGGTATTACAATGTTAATAACCTATTTTTTGCTTGATAAAATGAAAGTATTGGCATCATAAAGATTGTTTTGTCACTCCATTAGCTCTCTTAAGGTGCTAGAAAGGAAAATAAAACCCAGATTTTCCTACCCCTAGTTTTTATTTTCTATTCCAACAATGATATGCATGATTGCAGCATGACACTGGTCTCTGCTTGAATTATAATCATTAGAATAATCCTATTTCTATGGGAATATTACTCAGAAGCTATCTTTCAATTTCTTAGCAATATCAATTGATGTGCAGTAGGTAAGAAATAAAGTGTTCCTATTAGGCTTCATACGCCGGCTCGGAGAGAGACTAATGGGACAAATATTACATCAAATTACGCTTGGCCTTTTATCTCCTGTTTAATTTATTCATGCACATGCATTCATTGTTTTTGGATTATTTAAAAAAACTGTTTTGGCTTCTTGATACGGCAGGTTTAATTGTTGCTTATTCTGTACGTCTCAGACTGTTAAACTATGATGCCATCCTGTCTGACAGATAGTGGCTCTAAAACCTAAAAAGCTTTTGTCTGAATAGAGCATAACACTTTCATGATACGAGTTGGCAAAAACAATTCTTGTCCCTTGTTGGCTCAATTACTGTCTCCAAATGCGTTGAAAAAACATTTAGTAGCACCTCGCTGTCATGCAAAAGACAGCTATCCAGCCTCTGACAAAGGCTGGAGGACCCTGAGTGGGGAAAGTTGCAAATCAGTGTTAATTGCCTAATTATAAATTAAAATACAACATGGCTGATGTTGCTCTTGTCATCAATGTTATCACCCCATGATAAGGTTCTGTTTGCAGAAGGAAACATGGATGAAGGAAGGTTTACATGAGGTAGATAAACTCACTATTATTAAGGCTGTTATTATGATTTTCGAATTATCATTATTACCTTTATTTTTTTTTTCTTCTGATTTTCAAGTTGCCTATCAATTTAGGTATAAGTATGTCTTTGTAAGAGTACTGTGATAGAGTTTAAATGCTTTTGCAAGGATGTGATTTTGATTTTATTTATATTATGTTGTTTATTTTTTAAAACCATTTCTTTCTTTGTATGTTTTGATGAAAAGACTTGACATGCTTACAAGATGTAGAGCAACATGTATGTGCTGTTTTGTTTTTCTTCAAATAAAAAGTTTAATAACAAAAAAAAAAACACAACATGGCAGCTATTGTTTGTAGTTGCCATACTATGGCATAACCCCTGGGTTTATACCTAGGGAAAGATCACTGGTAAAAGAGATATCTATATCCTCATTGCACTACCAGTAAACTTCCCTCTTCCATTGCAATAGCCGGCTATATACTGTGCTGATCTGGGGACTTGATGAACTGCACCACTGAAGCTGTAATACAGACTCCACTAAATCCCTTAAGGACCTTCTCGTAATGGTGGCACACTGTTCCATAAAAATGCTAGTTTGCTTTGGAAATTGAGGTGCAGGTTCATTAGAAGCCATCCTGTCGAATTTGAGAATAAGCTCCCAAGTGAGTCGGGCAGAGAGGCCGAAGGAATCACTAGAGACGGGGGGAGGGAAGTTTCTAATGCACACAGTTTCTTTTTGTGGATCCACGGTAGATTCTTCCCTCTCTGCCTCTCCTGCAGTGTTGGTGGTAATACCCAGGACTTCCATTGTTAAAGTGTTTCAGGGGGGTAAACCTCACACCAGGCTACTTATTCTTCATGAGGTCACATTAAACAAAGACACTAACTCTCCAGGGTTTTCTTTTACTTGTAAAAGCATTACATTGCTAGAAGGAGTGGTGTTGGCTAGATGAGTTCCAACACAACTTTCCAAGAAGGATAAAAATACTTTTGCACATCAATTTGAACTCAATCATCAGCACTGAAGTTTGCACTGTTCAACGAGACCATTGGGAACAGCACGAATGGAATTTGACAACAAAAATATCATCAGCACAAATTGCAGCGGAGATGTCTTGCAGGCATGGTATATCAAAAAGCTACCCACAAGTGTGGGTAAATCTTCACTTATTGTATGCTGAACCAGAGGATTTTAACGATACAATACTCACAGCATGGAGATATATACACTGCTGTGCTGACTATCTCAGTGTCGAGTAACAAATTACATAAACCACCCACAAGAAATCTGTGAAGATGTATTTGTGATGATGCAGCTACCCGCCACCTCAGCCAGAGCGCACTCTCTCTATTCTGGTGCTTTTACTCCAGACACTATTTCATGTTCTGTCTTTGTGTTGGGGAGAAATCTGTCTCGAACAATTTCTACAACTTAGGCTCAACAAAAACCATGTCCAATTTCTTCCACCAGCTGCACTAGAAGCTACACACACCTGTAGTCAAAGCTCCAGGCGATCCATTCACTTTTGTTCAGAGATTTAAATAACATAGAGAACAATAAGAAGCGTGCACTCTACACACCGTTGCAATTTCAGCTCTCTGAGTAATCTCTCATTCTTCTCTGAATAGTGAAATCCTTTCAACCCCTTCTTTTTTGTCACTGCCTCTTATACCGAGCACAATGGCGTTTATTTGCAGCAGTGTTGTGTAAATACTATGCATATGTAAATATGTTAACATTTTATTTGCATAGAAAGGGTTCTTAATGAGTTTGAATCATTTGAGGCATAGCCTTAAAAAATAAGGTTATCGATGCTGATTTTCTTTTTTTTTTTTAAAGTGAAGGGTTTAACCACAGACAAAAAAATACTTTTTGAAGTCACAAGTCTGGCATTTTGATATATCTTGGGGTTATTTTAACCAGTGCATGCACAGAACAAATGTTGCAGCTGATAGGACACTGTGTTAGCAGCTCATGCATGCACTAGATAACCCTGTGCTTCGGTTTTGGTTTGTGTCAGGGGACACTTTTACAATTTTTGCATAATCAAAACTTAAGTTTCAGGAAGCCGTTAGCTCAACGCTGTGCAATAAAACCAGTAACAAAGGTTCGGGTAACGCTTTATAATAAGGTCCTTAATAACCATTAATTAACAAGTAATAAGGTATTGTTCTCTCTTTAGATCCGGTAGTTGCAAAAAGCATAGTTAACTTATAGTTAACTTATAATAGATGAGCAATAAAGTATATTTTAATATCAATAAGTAAACAAAATAAGATTAATAAAGGCATGGCAAAGACAAAATGGATGGGTCATGGGTGTTTGTAATGCCATTATTAACACTTATATAAGCTTATAAACACACAATAATGTTAATAAGCATCTTGTAAGGACTTACAAGGGCCTTATTACTTGTTAATTAATGGTTATTACAAGGACCTTAATATAAAGCGTTACCAAGGTTAGCTGAAACAAACAGGGTCGGGCTTATAAACTACTTCTGCACTCAACTTCTGGACGGAGTTATACATCATACACAGAGATTTGTGATGAAATTTTGTTATGTGACGATTTAGGAAGTGAGAAGTGGTATTAAGTGGATAAAGAGTTTTGTTTGTTTCTCCAGTAGTTTGGGGGATTCTAGTGTTTTTTTCACAGTATCATATCTGAAACTAATTAAAAAAATAAATACCTTAGGATAAAACATTTTAAAAAATGCCTTTGGTGTAACTTTAAGTTATGTCAAACAGTAGGCTATCTTGGCTCAATTGTTGAGTGTCTATAGGTTGAAATAGCATTCTCGTGTCCCTATAGGCCCCCAGGAAGTGAGCAAAATTTAGCAAGTAAAGAAAGGAAGGATGTGGGCACTTCTTTTTTTCAAGCTTTTCAAAGGGGAGGCCCCCAGTCTCAGACTTTGACAATCACAGCCTTAAGAGTGTCTCTAAGTACAACTGATCGTGAACAATACATTTTTTAACGACCAAAATGTTCCAGTTAACTTTGAGGAAGCAAGAGCTAACCGCGAAAAGGAGAAAGTTCTATGCCATAAAGCATACCCTGCTTTATTTATTGTATATTACTCTAAATGGGATCAAAATGTACTAAATAAACACCATGCTGTATTAAAGAAGACTTGGAACTAAGGACTGATAAAATGTTTTAAATCAGGTGAGAAGTAGAGTTACTTTCTTATTCTTCTATATAACAGATTTAAAGTAAAGTAAAACTTAAGTTTTAATGAGCTGTCCTCTAAAAACTGCCTTCACGTACTGGTAATTTGCAAAAGAAAATGTTTTGAAAGAAATGTAATGCTGCCTGAATTATGTTTGTTAAGATAATTTAAAAAATGTTCATTCTAAACATGTCTGCAAAATGCTTACAGACAAAATATTGAATTTCCTTTCCTAACAATAGCTGTTCTTGCACTCTAAAACCAGCTACGGCATGATAAACATGGTTATACTTTAATATTGTTTACAGTAATATTTGAAGATTGCTTTAATATAAATATCATATTATGATCTATAGAGTTACTAGAAATTATAGTTCAGCATTAATCTTCATTGTTTATGTTGGTCACAGGAATAGAGCTGCATCATAAAAGGCCAATATTACTATCTCAAAGCACCATTTCCTGTGAGTAATAAAAACAGTAATGAATAATTTATAATACTTAATAACCAATATTTTTTGGATCAGATGTTACTCATTTTTGTTCTCTGCTGCAGCTTAGAAAAAACAGCCTTGTTCTGTCACAATGGGACATCACAGGGAAATTAATTAGGTGACATGCAGGACAAAACAAGTGTTTTTATATTCCAGCTGCCAGCTTTTTATCTTCCCACTGTTTAAATCAGTTTGTTTGCTCTGCCAGCAGTAAAATATATCTTTCTTTAAGCCTTGTGGCCCTTTTGTAAGAACGTCTTTCAGCCACACAGTGGTTCACAATAGGTAACTGGTTTTATGGAGGGCTACAGTGCAATTCACAAACTAAACACTTTGTCAATAACATATCAGCAGAATTGAAACGGTAGTATTGAAGTTGAGGAGAACAGCCTTTCTTAACTGGTAAGCAAGGTCAAGGAGAGAGAGCAACAACTTTGTTTTGCCATATGTTTTATGACACTTTTTTTTAAATCACTGACAGACACATTTACAATTTACAATGTATAGCTATTTTTGTGATAGTTTGGCCTAAATCTTACCATGTACTTTTTATTTCCAAACCCTTAACACTAGTTTTGGCTTCTAAACCCAACAAGGTGAATATGAAAAGTAACGACACAGCGACTGGCCATTGAAGGGGCTGATATTGGCCTTCTGGATCTACCTATGAGGATGATAACTGCTGATAACACCCATTCAATAGTGTAGTAACCTTTGAAATGAGTAGTGACCCAATGCATTACAGGTAGGAACTGAGCTGCAATGGTTCTGAATGTTAAAATTCAATGTATCTGTGATTTGTAGAAAAATACCAACATTTATTCTGGTGAGTGGGTTGTCTGCTCCGGGAAGAGAGATAATACTGTAACTGGTCAGTCGTCTCTATACATAATTTTAAAACTCATAGTGGGAAGACGAGCTAAACAAATTAACCCTCTACTCCACTTTGATCATGTTTAATCTCTAAATCGCAAGAAACCATTGTCAGCTAAATTGTCAGCTTAATCACACACAAATGGCATTCCCAGCCAGTGGTCTCAGAGTCAGAAAAGAAATGGCAGATGCAATAATAACAAGAAAAGGCACTGAATGGAGGAAATCACTGGTTTGCTAGCCAGTCAGACAGCTCTCTCTCATTGACTGCCCCCACTGACAGTTCAATTCAACATGTTGAATCGGTCGAATGACTGCTGATGAGGGCCAACTACAGCCAACAGTGTCGGACACACTGCAAAACTGGTGTGCGATGGCTCGAAAGTGCTCATCTTCATTCACCATTAGTTCAGTGCTTGCAGAGTATTGAGCTTTACACGTCTGCCTTCCAAGAAGCTTATTTTCACTGTTGCATTCTTTCTTTACCTGCACACACTGGAGGCATTATTTCCCCTGGCACACCTTATGAAAACCGAGGGCCAAGAAACAAGCAGTGAACCGTGTAAACTGTACAGCTTGCTTAAAAACATTATGTTGTGTAGTAGCAGAAAGGCAAAGAAGTTAAAATCAATATGTCATCAAATGCATAGTAGATGATCAATAAAGCAGGTTAAATTGAGTTACAGTATGAGTCACGCTGAGGCAAAGGAAAAGGTGATGCAGTGTTGTAAAACGCTTCAGGTCAGTTTACATTTTGTCTAAAGATCTTCAAACTACACTCACGTTAGAGTTAAAAGATCACAAGAAACCGAACAACTGCTAAAAACACGTCAGAAAGAGAGACCGCTCAGTCCTGCAAAGGTTTTGAAGATATTGCGTATTTTAGAAAATCGCTCTCGTCTGAGAGCATACCTCAGTAACCATGAGAGCTGACATTTGAAGTGATGTGCTCTTTTGGGTTTAGCTTTTCACAGTACATTTTGGTCTCACTTTGGACTGCAATACATCTTTCTGAATTACTGCAGCAGTGGAACAATTGATCCAAACTTTATAGTCCCCTGAATATTCCTGTAAAAAGCTAAATTCCACAGAGACAGAAATGCATATTTAAAATGGTTTCCAAATGGGATTAAAAAGGTTTCAAACCCTTTTCTGAAACATGTGTACCACTTGTGATACAAAGTCCAATAAAAATTCTGGCGTTTTCTGTCACTTGGCTATCCTCGAAAAGGGCAGAGAGGTCAGGAAACATACCTGTGCCTGGGTAAAATAAATCATTGCCAAGCAGAGAGTTTAGGTCAAATAATCACCCCTCAGATAATGCATGTCCATGGAGAGAGGGCTGTCGAGATTCATTGCTGTGCGGCGGCTGACAATAATGGAGGCTTTCAAAGGCCACAGTCTTTAATTTCTAGTCCCTGCTATCAGCGTTTTTATCCTCCAGAGAAGGGGAGGTCAACTGCCCCTGTTCCACAGCCCCACAGCCCGCATCCTGGGCATTAAGGGCTGAGAGAGGTGGCTGAGGTCAGCCTGTGATTGCTGCTGGAGATGGCAGACTGAGGGGTCCTGAGGCTCATCGGACCCTTCTCCGACAAAGAGGCTTTACAGAGCAGCTCCCAGGTCAGTCTTATCAGGGCATCACTAATGGTTATGATATGATCTGTCTAGCATCACTTCCAATTAAAGCTTGCTGGGGGAATGCGGCTGCTCCCCATCTCACTGAGGGCTCAGTATCGTTCAGTGAATGTAGGCCATTGTTTATGCGAGTCATTGCAGTGGCGATCAAAGTTCCATTGTGACTACCACAAAGGGAAGTGGCCACTGGCCAGGCCTATTAGATATGTAGTTGTGGTGGGGAGATGGAGAGGGTAATCAGTCTTTTACTGATAGCAATGACCGGCCCACTTCTCATTGTGACAAAGACTAAACTCTTCAATGCAATATAAAGCTATAACAAAAGGTTATTCTTCTTGTTTAGCTAGCCTTGCCTTTAGGCCAGGAAAAATACATCCTTGAGAGTCTTCATAATTTCTACAAACTTTTTTTTCTGGTTTCACACTATAGTCTCCAAGCTAATATCTCATTCTTAGAGCTTGCCACCTTCAAATGACTGTGACTGCAGCAAAGTCTGAACTTGTCATCTACAGTGCGGTGCAAGCCTGCACCAAGGACCTCAAATCTCTGTCCAGGCACAGACTGAGAGGTGTGCAGATGTGGTGTGAGGACACGTGTGGGGGAGGTGAGCCCAGCTCTGGGGCCAATTTCATTTCTCTCCAGCAGTGATGATAATCGTCTTGTTTTTAGGTGTGGATCTGTGGAACAAACCATTATCTGTTTAGTAACTCATCCAGGGAGAATAAAAAGTCTTACAAAGACTAAAAAAAAAAGCTAACTGCAGTTTTAAGTTTGCAAGTTGGAGTTACAACGAAAAGCTGTCGAAGTAAAACATGTATCATGTTTGACTGAGCTTCTCTACCTTGTGACAATGAAGTCTTGACCACTTCACCTTCTTTCCAGTGGAAGCAAATTAGAGAAGAGCTGTGAGCCTAAAGTGCTCAGAGTCAGTGTCTCATTTGCATACTTGAAATAAAATGAATTTGGCAAACTGCAGTGGACCAGGGAGAGAAAATCATTATTTGTAGATAGTGTTTTTGAGGGCAGAGTCATTGAAATAAACAATCTCATATGGTGCTGCTGGACTTTTGAGCCCACAACCAAACTGAATCTGGGAATTGTTCTACAAACTGTATTATTTTATCATCCTATTTTGGCAAAATTCTTCTGCAAAGAAACGGCAAAACAGCACGACATTTATGTCACTGTATCAAACATGTTGGCTGTCATCTACTCCCATGGTGAAGCTCCACCAGAGGTTAGTGAAAAGGAGTTGGTCATAATGAGGCAGGAGCAGCTGCAGGCCCTTTTGATAGAATGAGGTCACGAGAGCGACAGAGATCAGAACGCCTGATTGGGGGTTGGTAGCAGGAGTGGGGGGGTCTTACTCAAAAGAACTGACGACAAACTATTTTGTATTGTAGGAATGCAAGGCTGCAGGCCCTCCTCTTGCTCTTTTCAATGCATGTCTGTGTCAGAAATAAATCATTTTAATTGTTCTCTGATTCCCCCTCTCACCATTTTGCAAAATGATAATTGAAACATTAATAGGATGTTAATAGGATGTGTGTCCTGGTAACCTTTGATATAAATCTCGTCCATAATGGAGAATATTCTCCATGACCACCATGAATCAGGAGCAATTAAATATGCGTGGACAAGCACCATTTTGGGGATTTACAAATACGGTTCCTGAATTGCAAATCAGCTTTGACCTGGGGGGGTAGACTGTTGATATGGACGGTAAAGTTTTTTATGTATATGTGTGAAAGAATTACGACAATATTGTGCTACGGAGTCAGTTTTTCGGGTTAATGATTATGAGTCTGGCTTATTTAAAATGCATTTTTTGCCCTTCAGTTGGAGGCAGTACCTTTAGCTCAGGCGGGTTTGTTATGGAGACCCAGGGGTCTAAACACGACTGAAAGGGTAACTCATATGAGTGGGGCAGAATAGTGGTATTGCCCATGAGAAGAGAAGTTTGCTGGAAGAAACAAGATCCTCCTTATAGACTAATGGATGTGTTAGCAAGTGCGCTTTCAGACCAGCTTTCATGTTGGCTCCACCAGAGGGTATAAAGGGAATGGCAAATTAATTATAGAAATGAAGCCAACCTCCTTTTCTTATCATAGAGGGCAGCTGTGTGTCCCCCCCCCCCCTCGCTTGTTTCCCTTCTTCTCTGTCTACAGCGCTGGAATGTGTCCTGTTCGACATCTACTCTCTGCTTCTCCTCATCAATCTATACAAACTTACTCAAGAGAAAGATCTGCTGTGTATGGGGGAGGTGAAAAGTGGAGCCTTTATTGAGTGGAAATGTCATAGAAATTGTTGCAGACTAGCAGAGGAAGAATCGGGCACTTTCTTGCCTTTCAACTTATTTCATTGCATTTAGACCCTTCTACTCAAAGTCAGCGAATAAATCAATATTTCAAGTGGGATCTGGTGTTGTAATGACATCACTCTGTTGGCTGCGAAAGCACATTAACCACCAGCCGAATGTGAGTCTCAATGACAGGCAACATGGTCCTGATCAGCGTCTGTATTGTAGTGTTTTGAGAGACATTTGGTGATGTTAAATGTCTCAAAAATGGCATGTGTGACCCACTCTAGCAAATGAAAAGAGCACTACCATCAGAAATAGACACTAGCGTGCACTCACCTCACTTGTTGGACCATTCCCAAAGGTCTGCTTTGGAAATAATGGGAAAGAGCAACAGTGAACGCATGGAATATTAATGTGGAGTTGGAGCCAGCCTCGCCTCAAACTGTTAATTTCCTTTTTATCATGACAAATAGAATAGACATCACTCCATGTGTTATCATGCTGTTTTCAACAACAGTTCTCAGACTCTCACATCCTATTACAGATTGTAAATGTATTATGGCAGGGCTAAATTTACTTCAAAACTGAAAAATTGATGCATAGGCTGCACATGTATCTCCATTGCTGTCTTTTAGATTATTCAAGTTAATTATTGTGGACATCAAATGCAGATGTTAAAGTTTAACTAAAATAAGAATATTTTTTGCTAAGAAAACAGTCTACATTTTATTTCATATTTTGTTTCAGCTCATGTAATTGGTCATAACTGTAATGGACAGTCTTTTTGTGACTGATTGGAGCAATATCTGTATGGGCAGGTACTAAAAATAGATTGTCAAATCACTTAATTTCTACCGGCTGTTAGTTACTCCTGGGTCATGGTTAAAATCACGAACATACAGAAAGCTGAGGTTGGTGTTACGGAATAAAGAGTGACCCTTTTAACTGGTGACTTTGAGCTAAATGTATCCGCATTTTACCTTTTAGCGTTTAAAAGGGGGCTAAATGGTTCATCTACGTGACACATGCACACTCAAACAGACTCCAGAGATCAATTTTGTTAATAAAAAATAAAAAACAAATGGGCAGTAACTGTAACATTATGCTTTTCTGTTTTCATCAGCTGGCATGATAATCACAGGAACATTCGTCAGTCACCGGTTAACACCGTGGCTTCTTCCATAACACCAGTGTACTGGGTTTTTACACTGGTCATTTTCCATTACTTAGGGTGACCAAGCGTCCTCTTTTGCCCGGACATGTCCACTTTTTACGTCCTGTCCGGGGCGTCCGGCCGGGTTTTATTAGTATAGATCCTTTTTGTTTGTTAAGTTAGTATCTTTGTGAGACTCTTCTACTATTTATCTTATTGCAGTTATTAACAGATATATTGTTGAAGCTAGATTTTCTAACAGAAGAGTTCATATTTAGAACATTATTTCATATTATTTATTCATTTATTTGAAAAGAGTTTTTACAGATTTCATTTTATTTTATTACAGAAGTTAATTTTGCACCATTGAAGCATAATAAAGCATGTTCATCAACCTCCGAGAAGCCTGTCTGAATTTGTGTCTCGAGGCCGTGCCGATGGTCAGCCTACATTACTACATAGAAAGACTAATGCTGGCTAGTTCCATTCCTTTGCATAATGTGAGATAACCACAATACTGACCTCCTGATGACCCCGCATGCTAAAATAATAACACGAACGAAAAGTTATAAGTCTAGTGCCAATGTTAGAAACAAGCTAGCTAGCTAGCTTCTATTTTCCCATCACAACTAGCTTCCACTTTCAGAGCTTACCGCTAGTCTGCAGCTGCACTTTTCTAAACACCGTGACTACAAAGTCCTTCTGAAGACACCAGTGTTCATCTCGTAAGTTTGGTTTATGTAAAAAACTAAGGTAAAGCATATGGGGAATTGAGTTGCATTCAGGTGCACCTCGGAGACTCTGTGTTTTTACAAACTAGCTTTTGTAAAAGATTCTTCTGGCTATTCTTTTTGTTGTTGAACGGTTTGTTCCCAAATATACATTTTAAAATATGTACACATACAATCTAAAGAATAATTAGAAAATGTAAATGAGAGTTGTCAGGGCATACAACCATTGATTTCTCGATCTTCAACACTCAAGACTCAGTAGTGTGACTATGGAATAATCTTCAGTGCTGAAAAAAATTGAAAATAGATTTGAATTGTGACCTTAAAGTCAGAGTAATAAATGAAATAGTGTTTGAAGAATCGTTACCTAAGGTGTTTGTCTAGGTATACATGTGTATGTGCATGAATATGCCGGTTAGGGGGTTTCAAAACACGGTCACACTAGTTTAGTACAATGCAGTGCCAATTTAGCAGCTAAATGACTTGCTAATTTCCACTTTAAATGTAGAATACAAACTTAAATGTTCAAATATTGGATGTTGTAAACCCGTTCTCATTCCCAACTCATCACAAACTAAAACTTGGTCAAGACACACTGGGTAGCCTTTTGCCTCCAACCTTGTTGCTCGACTCCAGTCACAGTTTTAAACATGCGGTTAACATTGTGAATTTAAACTAAACTACTTGATTATGTTAAGGCAACAAAACAACTTGGATAGGTTTAAAAAATTAGATCTTAGTCTGGGGTTCAAATAAGTACGTTTGTTACGTTGGCCTTGGTTTAGTTACATTACAGAAGTTAGGTAATCAACGTCAATAAGTCATTGTTGACTTTTGCTTTCACTTAAAATGCGATCAGCAGTCTGGATGAAAGTCATGTTCATTTGACTCATCCGTTCACCCCATCCCTCAGTGAACTGTGTCACTTTTTATATATTGTCACATGATTTTAGGAGCTCTGCTTGAAAGCCTGGTGCATCTCAGACTTCAGTGTCATACAGATATGAAAGGGCGCTTTGTGCATAAGTAAGAGAGCCAAGGGCTGTGACAAAGCATCGGTATTTGATGATCTGGGAATGAGAACGGTCTGGCCATGAAGCGTTCCAGTGAGCAGTTCACTACCAAAGTTGACATCTCATCTCCATCAGAAAAAATAATCCAAGTTCAGTGAGTCGTTACCGAGGGAAGTAGCCCACCACTTAGAAACTGTTTCCACAAATGAGTCTAAGAATATGTTTACACTCTTTTGAAAAATGAAACAACTCCAGCATGATTATTGTTGATAATTCCTTACACACTGTGTTGAGTAAAGACAAGGAAACAAAGCAGAGAACATTTAATAGTTTAATTATAAGCTGCTGTATACATTCAGTGATTATTCCGATTTTCATGTTGCCAGAAGCCATGGGTGAGACCAGCAAAACATTCAGCTACAAGATCTAGTTTGTTGTATGCAATTTGTCAATTTTTCATTCATATTTTTCCACATTGTACATAGTTTACTGCAAAGCAACATAAAACCACATTGCTGATGTGCAACACGGTTCTTCCAAGACCATAGTTCATTCAAACATGATTCCACCCAGTCTGTTGTGTGGCGCTTGTCGGAGGGGAGAGCCCTGTTTATACCACTCTGGTCTCAACCTTATCTTTGAGATCAACTGAACACAGATGGCACAGGGTGACAGCAGTGCTGAGCAAAGCTAGTCTTCGCGTCCGAATGCCCTCAGTTGAGGCTGAAAAAGTCTTGTTTAAACTTGTTGGGGCCCAATAGGAAAGGCGACTCGTTAGACAGATAAAATAGGTGGAACCCTGTTACCAGCTTGAAGAACACTGGGAGCCGTTCTTTCTCCTCCTTAGATACTAAGATTAAGCAACATCCTGCAATTTTTAAGGTTGTGTTTGCATCTTTTTTGGTTTCTTTTGCTATCTCACTCTAAGCTCATTGAACTGACACACTAATGTTGGTGCTGATATCGCTTTTTTTTCTTTTTTTTTGTCTTTTTTTACATTTTCTAGTAGCCCACACAGAAACTTGATGGCACAAGAACTGACCAATAAGAAACTCTTTACAACAAGGTAGACTGCAACAGTTGCCAGGGGTCACACAGTAAACAAAAAAAATAATCCAAATTTCATTTTGAAAATAAAATAACCCAAAACAAATCAGATTCAATATAAAAGCAAAAGACAAATGAACCAAAGCAAGTTAATTTCAAGTATAACTTACTCATAAAATAACTACACAGCATTAAATATTCTCATTATACATTTTTAAATTATTTATAAAATATATTTTGGCATATATGTTTTTTTTTATTTTTGTGTTTGTGTAACAAACGCTACTGTAGCTTCAGTTGAACACCAATGTTTATTTGTTTTTTTCTCTTGAAACAAAACATTAAAGGGATTGTCACATAACAACAGGTTATTAAAAATGATAATAGTAAACCCTATAGAGAGTTTCACATAGCAAGACATGAGTGACGATCCCTTCTATCCTAGCCCCATAGTCAAAAGTCAAAAAAAGTACAAGACCAGAGCACAAAGTTCTAATTTGTGCTCCACTGGCTACAATCAAGGTTGGGCACAGGAGATTTCAAAAGCAGTAAGTCTTTTTTTCATACAACTCAAATTGAACACAAGGATCTGTCTGTCCCACTTCCAGTGTTCAGAGCGGCTGGGCAGATAGCGAGAGTTCATTTAGCTCCATCCTTGATAAAATATAAATACTGTAAAGACCTCACAGTCTGATGACACTGGGATGTCCTCAGGGATACGCAGAGAAAGTTTCTCTTATTAGTCAGGGAATGAAGCAAATGAGACTGGGAGGCCTCTCTTTTCCTTCCCCTGAATGCACTGAAAACTGTTGAAGGAGTAAATTGAGAATATTTTTAGATGAGTCCTGTGTATGTTGTTTTATTACATTAATGGAGCTGACTATACAAAGGAACAGAGAGCGATTTTGGCAGCTAGAACAAACTGCAAAACCAAAGAAGGCAAACATCAGTTTGTGGTACAAAAGTAGTTCAAAAGGCATAACTGTACTTATGAATTGGCACCTCAGGTGTCCAAACACGCAATGTCCTGCTTTGGCGCAAGCGCTGGAGAGGTCCACTGGCCATGTCCATGCAGTCAACAGTAACCTGCCTGTCCACTCATTGCAGACCGATAGAAAGAAAAACTGAACAAAAAGCAAACAAGGAAAAAGTACTGCGACTACAACAAAGCCACATCCACTACCTCGGCTGGAGCACACAACTAGCTGCAGCATACAAAAGTTCATCATCCTCAGCACGAGCTGCTGCTGGAGGATCGTATACTGCAAATGGGTGTGTCTCTCTACCTCCACAGCCTGACGTTCTTCTGTGTACACACAGCTATTGCGGGGTACATATATGTGAGTTTTACACTGCATGTGTGTGTGAATGTCGGTGCGTGTCATATCAAGAAGCTCGCTAAAGCACTATGTCCTTCAGGCGCTTGCTGCTGGGGGACTCCTTGTCTCGGCCGTCGTGGAGAAGCGTGTTGATCTCCCTGACAGCTGGCTCACTGTCCTTCCCCTCCGGCTGCCGCAGCAGGCTATGGTTGGCGATTCGCTCTGCGTCGCGGCATTTCAGCGTGTTGTAGGCAGATGACGGCTTGGACACGGGGCTCTTCAGGTGCACGGGGGAAGTGATGGGGCTGGCTGCCTCGCGCCCGTTGCCAGCTTCGCGGACAGCCCCTCCATTGGCCTTGGGGCTACACACCTGAGACTCCTGAGTCCGCTTTCCCTTTAACTCTCCCCGCTCCACGTCCTCGGGCCCATCCTTGCCGAAGGTGGCAAAAGTCCTCTTGGTGGTGCCATCCTCGTAGTGGGGCACGTCCACTGTGGTGGCCTCGATGGACAGAGCAATGACATTGCGGCTGTGCTCCGGTGACTTGGCACGCGCCGGGATAGGGACACGAGGCATCCAACATCGGTCAGAGTGGCCTAGGATGCGACACTCGTCCTGGCAGTGAAAGCCTTCGCTTGGATCTGTGAAGACACAACACAAAGAGAAAACAGGATTGTTAGATTAGTCTGTAAAACTGGCTTTATTTCAACTTTTATTCTCATTTGCACACAGATCTCATACTCTTTTAAGCCACGAAAATGATAATAATAAATAATGAAAATGCTGCATTTCTGTTTTTATTAAAACAGCCCAAGTTAAAACATTTCTGAATGATTTGCTTTCACTTGCAATGCCTACTGCGTCTGCTGAAGGCTGCAGTCCTGTTAATGCTGCTCACTGATAACTAGAGCTGGATGTTTAGGACACTTCTAATGTGCCAATTAAATTATGTATTGTTAAATCAAAAGTCCATTTGCAACTCTTGTATAATTGGGTTTTCTGTAGCAACACTAGATGAAAGCCAGGTTTAAACAGTGCAATCAGATATCTCACAGAGAGACACCAGACGAGTTGCGGTGTTGTTGCCTGGTTCATCTCTCTCTTCCTCTCTGTCTCTGTCATCTGGCGCCGAGTTATAAATATGTAATGATGTTTAACGCTGGAGTGAAAAAAGATTTGCCTGAGTCTGTAGAACTGCACTCTTCCGTACTTTGTTGTGTTGGAGGGAAGGACTTTCAAGACAGTTTCTGCATCCGTTATTACAACAACAAAAAGTGTCGTGCTCTCTCACTCAAACTAAAATGCTGTAATTGAGTTTTTTCTTTTTGTTTTAATTCACATATATGCATACGGATACTGCTAGAAAGAGCTTGGGACTAAAAAAAAATGAGACCTGCAACATTATGGTAAAAATCATAATCATGATCATTTTGGTGAATACTGAGATTGTGATCCTTTAAAAGTATTCCTCTTTGACTTAAAACAATAATAATGATAATATATAAATTGATAAAATACTACATAGAAATATATATACTTTAAATAAATTATCTAAAAATAAAAAATAAAAATGTATTTAACCAAAATAAAGGGGTCAAATATGTTGTAGTGCCACAGCGTACTGAAAACAACTAAATATATATTCAAAAACTATATTCAACATATTGCAGTCAGTCACTCAAAGAAAAGGGGTGAATACATACTGCTATAAAGGAAAGGGGTGCGCTTGATTTTATAACACAAGAAAAAAAACAGAGCATTGTTGTGAAATGGAACGCGCCACAAAAATCGATTGCTTTCATATTTTTTGGAAGCAAAAAACCCCTGAAATTGACAGTAAAAAATCACACAGAAAGATTTCTAATGCACACTTTCTAAACCTTTAACCCCTAAAACATAACAAGTCCAAAACCTCTCTATGCCACTGCGCTGTTGTGTTTTCCACCTGCTCTCATCTTGAGGAAGAACCTGCCACACAGATGCGCAATGACACATTTCTGCACTCCCCTACTGCTTGTTTCACTCCTAGCAAGAGCCATCCTCCGTTCCAGAGGCCCAAGGTGACAAGAGGGGATTGTGAGAGGGATTGCCATCGACCCAAATGCATACGCTTACATCTGGCAATCGCAGCTTGACAGATCACCTAATTAAAATCACTAATGATCTGTTTTTCTCCCTTCTTTCCTGCACTCATGAGAGGCACCTCTGCTTAGACCCCGGGGATCAATATTTAAAGATTGCAGACAGGCTTTTCAGGGGCAGATATGCCAGAGCTGTCTCTCATAAAGTATAATCTGATGAGAATGACAGATAACATGGTGGCTAAATGACTGGATGCATGAGTAAAGGGTATCAAATATGAGAAGTGGACTTCTGAAGGAATCATCACGCTTGAAGGCTGAAAATGAGCACCGATGAGTGACCAATGTCCACATGAATGCTTCACAGTGAGACAGAGGCGGCACAGAATCAGCTGCCTTTGATCACACAGACATGGCTTTCTGTCCAATAAATGCAGATTAAGACGTCCTTCTCAGTAAAAGGGGCATCAGTGCAATAAGCCTTTCAAATATCGTCAAATATACAACATAAAACTAACATCTTACAGGAGTTCTTTTGGTGTTAAAAATATTAACTTGATAAAATGTCATTACTCACAATCCACATTATCCGTACTGCAGCATAAAAAGGCAGTTTTATAAAATCTCCATACAGTTAAAATCATTTTTATGACGCCAAAAAGGAAGAATGAGCAAATTGAAATACTATTTTCTCTCCTGTATGTATCTAAATTTGCATTCAATGCTGATTGGTCTGAGGGACGGCAACCGGGCGGCAATCAGGGAGACAAAAGCCACGAAGCTGGGGGTTTTGTTTAAAGAGAAGGGATCCAATCAGAATGTAATAATGTAATCAGAAGTCTTCATGAAAGTCTTTACCAGGTACTGTGGACATGATGGAGGGCGATGAATAAAAAAAAACAACAGAACATTCCCACACACTGGATTAGATTGTCCACTGCAACGGCATTTTTTTTAAAGCCCTTTAAAATCCCATATTCTTTTTTTTAACCTATGCCAATATTTGAGCCATGATGTAAAGTATATTTGAGAATAGTATATTTAAGTGCTTGCTGGTCGTGAAAAACTAAAGTTGTATTGTAAATTTAAAACTTGCACACAGTTGACTTCACTAGATTTAGAGATTTCTCCTCAAATCATATTTGACAAAGCAGATCTTTTCTACGGTGATTAAAGATTTACAAGCATCTTGGTTATGAATGCGATTTCCTCTAAATACTTTGGCTTTTTTCTTTAGCCCGAAGCACTTTCTAAAGCATGAAAAGCCTTGAGGCACAAAGAAATATACACAAGTTGTACGCTCTCTATTTAGCCGTGCATGCATATGCAGTGAATACCATTTTCTCTCCTTTCCTTTAGGGGTCTATGGGGGAGCAACTGGGTTGTAAATGACATTGTTATGAAAGCCAAGTGCCATTAACACTCACACATCCTGCCGCTGCTCAGAGCTTCATAAAACGCAGATGTTGCTCCAAAAGACCCACAGAAAATGGAAAATTTAGATAGAAAAAGTGACAGGCCATCGACCTCTGACAAAACACAATCTCTTCCTATTCTATAAAAAAAGAAGCAAACTGTAATGGTAGGAGATGAATTAATGGCTTTTACAGTCACGTCAACACATACAGATGGAACAGTGACGGCACCTCCTGCTGTGAATGTGTATTCAAAGTCATCAGGAAAATAAGCTTGCCAATCAGTTCCAGTAGAAGACATAAACTACAGTACAGAGCAGGATGTTATTGGGAACATTTCCTATCTAGGATTTAATACCTATTAATTACTGAGGGAGATCCGTCGGGAGGTGGAGGCTGCCTGAGTTTTTTAGTGTTCCAAATTTGAAATACAAACAGTCTATTGGTAGTGAAGGCAACAAAAATCCATGTACCAAGCCGCACAGTGCTGCTATCAACTCATATATACCGCTGTTTAATGCTAAATTAAGGTCCAAACACCTGCAAAGCACCAGGGAGCACTTTAAATATGTATGTACTGATGCGCATGGTTTTGGAAAATAATAAATACTGCCACTTCAAATGCAAAAGCCAAACTCTCCTGATAATGCTGGTCATGTTTCTCTGTTTGTAGTTACCTGGAAAAGCATCACTTTGCATCAGCACGGGGAGAAAACCCACATGCTCCCTGCCATTTCATCTCGCGTCTGCAGCCTGCCAGCAGCCGATTCAATCCTGTCTCTTCCCCTCAATCAGATGAGGGCGTCTTAACTTCAAGTTAGAGCAGACAGATCTGCAGCTCCAGTGTGGGGATCCCATAACCTGACAAGCTCATTGCTCAATTTACCCCTGTGCACGGCACATAATGATCCCTTCATGTCATACAGCTGGAGGTGCTGTTTGTTTGCTGCTAATGTAGCAAAAAAAGAGGAATCAGCAAAAGACTAAAATCCCTCAACACAAAGGGAAGGGATGTGTTCACTGGAAGAGGCAACTCCCCGAAAAACTCCCTGAGCTTTCGCCAGCGATTTTGTGTCCTGGTTGGCTAACACATTGGAGCCTGGCTTGGAAAACACAGGCGCTTTTCCCTCCAAAATTAGCGCACACAGCCTCAAGGTTGAAAACAATGATGTAATCCTATAAAATGAGTGTAAGCAGCCAGAATAAACAGAAGGCCAGATTGGAGGGCCGGAGACGGGGGCTGAGTTGATGCGAAACCAGATTTAGGTGACAAAAATCTTCATTTTCTATTTCTTAGCTTAACTGGAGCCACGAGGCGATGGGGACTTGCTGTATGACACAATTCAGTCAGTTTGGTTTTACAGCATGATGAACCCCTAAAAAGAATTTGGAACAGCAGCGTGGCATGATAAATCATTTTTACAAAGAATGTCTGCCACTTTTGGCTTAAACTACTTTTTTGTATTTCCTCTGTATGCTGACATTTGTGTTGAAGCAGTAACAATAAAAGTCCTGATTCTGTTAGTCATGTGAAAAAAAAAACACCTCTGAACAGACAGCCAGACAGTATAATGTAGATATATTACTGTGATGTTGGTGTTGTGAAAGCAAATCATTTAGAGCAATTTAAACCGAGATATGCTTTTCTTGTGGCATGCATAGACTTTACTGATTCCATCTGATTTCTCCTGCTCATAATGAACCCTGTGACAAAGCAATCAAATGCAGTTTATCTATGTAGTCTGCGAAGACAATTATCGAGCTCTGGTGATTGAAAGAGCAAACAGCCGCTCTGACATTACGCCTTAAGTCTCTTTTTATTGCTGTGAGAGAGGACTGGTGTAAAATCGGACGGAATTGGATGTACAGAAAGTTAAACACATGTGCCTGCGGTGCTGATGACCCTGCCTGAGGACAGCCAGCACTCCCCTCCATGTCTGCACAGAAGGATTTCATTTGCTGCTAAAATGCCGTCCTCTTCTCCGCTCTCATCTTGCTGTATCTTTGACAGTGAGATGGCTGTTTTCTAATTGCTCTCCATATTAATTTTCCATCCTGGCAGTCACATGGCAAAGATTGATTAAATCTAAATTGTTACTACAGAGTCTTGATGGAGCCTGTGATGCAGAAGCTGATGGAAGTATCACAAGGGAGGACAAATTTCAGAAAATATGGCACCAGCAGAGTAGAGGATGCCTGTCTGCTAACGCTTGCTGCTCAGACTCTAAAGCATGCTTGAGACATAACACGCTTGGCCCTTCCTGATCCTAACACTGGGGATGGAGCTTAACATCCAGTCTGCCCTAACTACAGCAGAGGGCAGTTCTACGGCCAGCTGAGGCTGAGGCTCGGCCAGGCAGCCTCCCACACTACTCACCAGGGAGAGTCCAAGCACTGCTGTCATCCCAGCCAGCCAATTCAGTCTGTGGGCCATAAATCAGCCTGGAGGCCTGGCTCCTGCGGGAGCGGCAAGATGGAGTGTGATGGTCTTGTTTTTACAAACAGTAGAGGGGCACCCTTACTGCGCCACGCAAGCCATCATTCTCTACACAGCATTGAGTCCTCTCCTTCTCCCCACAGCATCTGGTTCAGTCACATCAAGCTATCCCCCCCGACACACCCCTGATTCATCCCTTGCAGCTCCCTGCACAAGCCAATCCTTTATGCTTCTCCTCCTTCTGTCCTCCTCTTTCATCTCATCAGTACTGCTGTCTCACGTACATTGCAGTAATTAAATAAATCTCTCACCCAAAAATCTCTCATTTCTGCCTATCTGACCAGAATCCCTTCTACTCTTCCAGTCAAATATTAATTGTGGAGGAAATGAGATTCACTGGGCGGCCTTGTTAGTTCTGTCGTACGGCTGGTAAAGCCAGGGGTTCATGTGGCACTGGTTCTATTTCTGAGCATTAGTACCAGTCAATTTATCAGGAACGAGCTCACTGTCTAATCCATCCAGCGCTGCAGAGAGGCTCTGACAGTTTGTCACTTCCAACAGGCCAGCCTCTGTCCTCCCTAAAGCCGATACAAAAAATGGCACGCTAACTTAATTTTGAGCACATCTTCCAGCGGCTGCTCTTCATAAGCACATGTCAGTAAGTGTTTTAAAAGCAATTCGAGTCAAATTGTGCAAATGTTTACTTCCTCGGTATGTGTTCGCCCCCCCCCCTCGCTGCTTGCCCGTGCAGCCCGGCCTGTGCATTCTGCAGCCAGTCCTGGTATAAAGAATGAATTTCCAAACTGGTGTTGACAAACAATGCACTAGCTTCTAAATTGGTACAAACAGCATCTGTTTAACAGCTGTGTAACAGCAGCGGGAGGAAAAAAAGCAATCGCTATGCTGTTTTATAAATCACTATGTCATCGCAGAGCACTGTTTTGCTCTGAAGCTCAGGACCACTCGCCAATGGACTGCTTCATGTAGTGGAAACGATGCGAGCTGGTTGTCATGATGACATGCATGGGTAGGCTGGATTCAATGCCAGGGCAGCAAATACTATATAACAATACATGCTGAGAGGATTCTCTCACCTTATTGTGCCCTGCTCCTACCACCAGCCGCCCCTAGAGGATGCAGAGTCTCAGAGCGGCTGTGGAAGCATTACCTTTGGCTTCTATCGTGACATGTGCATCGCTTGGAGGGGCAGGATTTACAGTGGTCAGATCCTGTGTGATCCACAGGTATTTAGACTGTAATTCATGCCCTGGTTTCCATACACTACATGAGCCAGTGACTGTTTTAACTCTCTCAACAGGGACTGGATTTAACTCTGAGACCTCAGATCGGCTGCATAGGCTGGACTCCACTAAACATGAAATATCAGAAAGCCTCTTGGACGGCTGGTATCATGTCTACCTGAACAAAGCCAGCATGTTCAAGCCCACTGTCAATCTGCTCGAGTTGAGCCAAGAAGTCAGATGAAATGAGTAATCCGTACAGGAAATGCACCTTTTATTATAACGAGAAAAAATTGTGTCATTATCTGTACTTGTAAAGAAGGAAAAGCCTCACTTGGTTGCTTCATTCTGTACATACTTCTCTTACTCTTGGGATCGAAAACATCGATCTAAAGCTCTGAGTTTGTTCTGTATTTAGTTTTCTAATAAATAATAAATATAGAATCTTCTGATAAACAGTTTCAGGCTTAAAATATCAACTTTCAATTAGGCCACACCCACTTATATTACCTATCAACCCTGCTTATTTTGAGTACTGATAAAAAAACACTGAATTTAGTTGTTTGAACAGAGACAGATAAAGATGCAGATAATGGTGTACTAATGCCGACAATCTTGCAACATGCAGGAAAAAAGTGTTCCTTCATGATTCTTTTGATGAAAAGGAACTTCAAGGAGCTACACTGCATTGAAAGAACTTCAGCTGCAATGACAAAGAACAGCATCACACACAGCTTCCAGCTGAAAGGAGTTTATGCCGTACAGTAACACACTACACATGTGATTTTTCAAACCAAAATGATTCTGTTCAGGTTTCACTGTTCATGTCAAATCACTGTCCTTGGAGCAACCTACTCATATTGCTGCTGGTGAAATATTTGTAGCACTCTAGCCAAAAGGAGTTAGACAGTGTGAGACAAGAATTTGGCACTTTAAAAAAAAAGTTATTTTACAGTTTTTTGGGATGCAGTTGGATATGTTGGGCAGCTCAAAAGAATTAAAGCACATTGTTGTAGATGTATTTGACATACTAGATGTCAAATCACAAAAACAACCAAAAAAAAAACTGTGAGTAAAACGTGTTGGGGAATATATTCATATTTCTGAATGCATTATGATGATGCGCATGAGGTCATTAAGTGCACTTGGGCTAAATGTTTGTATACATACAGCTAATGACTACAAACTGTAAAATAACTTGGAACGTGTCTGTGCTTCCCTCTGCAGCCGTATCGCTGTCACTGGAACAAGAAATCATCTTAATAACTTTGTGGCAGTAAATTAGATCATTTTGTGGCCATATAAAACATTTCCAAGGAAAACTAATCAGGGATGTAATTCAGTGATGAATTTCATCAGAGAAAAATCATCTTTGGGTTAGGAGAAGTTTTAAAGGGGATAATTATTTTAAAATGTGAAAGATACAGGATGAAAAAGAACACAATTAGACAAAATGAAACCGCAACTTGAGCTCATCTTACTCACATAACGTGATATATTTCCACTGAGAAAAGGAAATTGTGAGATAACAGCAAACAGGAGAGAATTGTATTTAATTGAAGGAGCTTTTTCTTTACAGTTACTATACAGGTGCAGGTGTGTTTGTTGCTCTGCAGCCTGCTGGGTTCTTGACCTTGACAACACTTTCATTCAAAACTTACATAAGCGAAAGATAATAAACATATCATATAAACCATAATAAAGGTTTGCAATTCATTGCTGGATGCAGCAAGACACTGATACTGACATAGATATTCATTCTTTGTTTTTCATCAAGTTAGAAGAAGTATTGTGATGTATTTTGCTACAGTGATACAGCAAATGTCACCTCTGTCGATTCATGCACACCAAATTGCTCCTCTAATGATGGGCTTCAAATTAACCTGTGTCCTGGAGCTCCAGGCCCACAGCAGCAATACAATGCACTCCCAAAACTCAGCACAGCACGCCGCCTGGCGTCCCAGTAACAGACCAGCCCACTCCACCATGCCAGCCAGCCAGCCAGCCAGCCAGACCGCCTGCCTGCCCGCCCGCCCGCCTGCTTGGCTCGTTTCCTCAACAATGCATCGGCAGAGGACATCTTTAAATACACTGGCACAAACGCAGTGTTTCTGTGTTTAAGCTTGACCGAGCTAGCAAGCTAATTTGCTCCTAAACCCTTGAGTCTGGTGGAAGCAAGGGGGACAGAAACAGACTCTTAAATTACATCTGTGATTGGGTTTGGGGGGGTAGAGGGAAGCTGTACGGGGAGCAGCGATGGAGAGGAGATGTGGCCGTATCGATGGCAGCGACTGTCAGGAACAAATCAGTGTTTATGTCACTGAGGTCACTTTCTTTAACCCTTGTGTGGTGTTCGGGTCTGTGGGACCCGTTTTCATTTTTTATTAAAAGAAAAATGATACAATTAATTAATTTTTCAAACTGAGACTCACTGACTTTGGCTCATTTTCTGTGAAGAACATATATCAGAATACATATTTAATGACCACACACCATACACCCCCCCTACACATTTCTATTACATATAAGATGTCCGGGTCCACTGGACCCGGGGCTACTAGAAGTGTGGAAATTGATGTTCAGTCTGTCTTGACTGATATGTTTACTCTGTGTTCATGTGTTCAGCTTGTGTTGTGCATCATCTGTTCAGTATTTTAACATAAAAGTATTTGATTGTGAGGCATTAAAAGCCACAAAATGCAACGGGTCCATCAGACCCACAAACACTGGCTGAGTAACAACAATATGAACATTACACAAATAATAAGTTATAAATGTGACCTAACAAAGGTAAAGGGCAAATATTAACCATATATATTGTTTATACTGCTTGTAATTGGGATAAGGTAAACATCTGTTCAGAATTTTAACATAAAAGTGTTTGATTGTGAGGCATTAAAAGCCACAAAATGCAACGGGTCCATCAGACAACAACAATATGAACATCACACAAGGGTTAAGACAATTATACATTCATCCTTACTCTATAGGTGTGTTTCCAGCATATTACACTATATTGTGTGAGTTTTCAGCAATTTTAATGGGTAGAAGGGAAAATAGGAACTGCAGATGTCAGGACGATATAAAACTGGATGATGGAAAACAATGCCTTGTGTGAAATGGATCTTTCCTTCAGATTCATGACAAATTAAAGATGTTTTGCCATCACAAAGATTTCTATTTGTGAAGTTTTCCCATCAAGTGTCGGGGAAACAGATTTATGATTTAATGGTTTTCAACAATCTATAACCCATAACCATCCTGGAGTAAGAAACCATTATAGTTTGCCATAAAGAATCATTTCTTGTAGTTTTCCTTTTAGATTATTTTTCCTTTCTCAAGTGCTATTTCTATTAGCCACCTGAAATAAACACAATACCTCAGTGCCTGTCAATGTGTCCAGCTCCGAACCACAGGGCAGCAAACCAATATCTTAGGATTTCCTCCCTCTCCCTGTCTCTCTCTCTCTCTCTGTGAGCTTCAGCTTTGCCTCAAAAGAGTGGCCTTACATAATTAATATAATGTGGCTTCTCATTCAGTCATGTTCACTTTGTGTCAGCCAGGACTATGTGTTTTATATTCCATTTTATCTTGTCGCAGAAGCACCAGCACGGTTCCTACTTTCTCATTTTCTCCCTTTTTTCAGCTTTTTCCCTTCCTTTTCCTGACAATTTAACAACTGGAACTAGGACACTGTAACATGGAGAGTGTGGTGGCATGTAGTGTGATGGGCAGGTTTAGCTCAGCGTGCAGTAACATATACAGTAAGAGGGGCACGGCCACATTGGGACACCGATTGTGGTTTTGAAAAGACAATGCCCCCTGTTTCCCCCCTGAACCAGATTGACAGTGTCACTCAGGGACAAGAGGCATATAAAAGAAATAAGAAAAACACAGCGAGGCTCTTGCTGCATGGAGATGCATTAGATTTACACCAACTGGGCAGAGGAAAAGCAAGAGGGAGGCCTTTCTAACACTTTCTATTTCCTGTCACAAAGGCCATTCAGTTTGGCATCTGGGAGGCAGGCTGACTCTCTCCCCGGTTCTCCATTATTCACCACAGTGAGGTCTGCACCATGATACCACTTAATATCAGTCAGTCAGAAACAATGTCCGTAGCATTAGCCACCCACCAGCCAGTGCTACACTCTATAGAGGATTGTCAGTAGTGAGGCAGTCCATGAGAAGAGCTGCAGCTCGTATCTAAGACACACAGATTGAAATGGAGGTGGAAGACCGGTCTGAAGAAAAGAGAAGGAACTAATAGGCACACCTTTTCTGATTTCAGGAACATGACTATAGCATGCATAAGGATGATGGCAGGGGTCTGACACAGTAGTAGTAATTGGATTTCTCAGGCCCTGTGCCCACTCATGATAACATGCTGAGCTGTGACATAAAAAGTCCTTATGTGTGGCAAGGGAGCAAGGTGCAGCAGAGTGGAAGTGGCAGGTGTCAAAGATCCAATTCCCTCGCTCCTCTCGATCCTTGAGTTCCTTTTCTCTGGAGACAGCCGAGGAACAACCTGCCCTGTGGTAAAGCCAAACACCAAGCTTGACATTCAGTTGCAAATCCAAGCTATTAAACCTGTATAGACTACAGCGGAGGAGGAGGAGGAGGAGGAGGAGGAGGAAGAGAAGAAGGAGCGGCAGCGCAGGGGGGCTGGAAGCATCGTGGATATAAGAGGTCACGGCCTGATTGCTTGCTTTATTTATTTTCTGATGCTAATGTGAGCTGAATATAGAAGGAGCTCTGGGTTCCTGCAATGTGCCGGAGAACACAGAAAGGAGCTGGAGACCCTCACTGCAGACCTTACAGATGTTGATGTGGGGGTTAGTGCAGTGTCTGGCTGCTACACTTTCCTCTCTGTCCTCTGCATGCATTCTGGCCTCATCCTTAACGAGGACTGCATGAGAGCAGGCACATCATTAAAAAGAGCCATTCTGAGACTTTCCTGTCTGCTATTAAAGTTAACAGCCGACCTCTCCCATTACCTTTTATCCTCCCCTTTAAGAAGGAGGGGGGCAGCGGGTTTTGAAAAGTCACATTTGGCTGCCAAGATGGATCCATTGACTGAATCCTGTCCTTTAGTTAATAAAGCATAAAGGGAACAACTGTGAATGCACCATTTGCATACTCTGCAAAAAAACGATAATCTTACACTGTAAATAAGCAGAACGATGTAACAGTTACTGTAGTTTTTTCACGCTCCACGCTAACCTATTTTTACATAATATACTAATGTGGTATGATAATTAGCTTAATGCCCAGAAAGATGAGAGGTAGCCCTAAAGGAAACATCTTATTAGCAGAACAATACAAAATCGCAGGGCCTTTGTGAATAATGTTCTTAATGTTGATGAATTTACTTTAATTTGATTATCCACCACCGCCAGCTACGCCACTGTGTCGAAACACCGCTCTGCATCCTGTTCGGCTGCTGACCTTTCTCACACATGAGCAGAGTGGAAACAGACAGAGATGTGACAGCAGCATGAGCATAACTCACACTGTTAAGGTTATAGTACATGTTACAGTTTAACTCAACTAAGATTACCCTCATGCATGAATAGTACTCATGCTATATGCATAAATGAAATGTTGTCACAACCATTAAATTATTCTGTCTTAATATGACACCAATATGGAATTACTAATCAAAACATGCACTGTTAATATTGTATTACTTTTTCCTTTTACCTTTGAAATAAGGTTGTTGTTTCTTTTATACAATTAACACATGAAATGATGACGGTGCTTACAAATGACAAGTTGATACAACATCCTACGTTGGTGTCTCATTATCACTCCTGTACTTTATTAAAGGAATACTATGTGTAACATAGTTAATCAGTTTGTGAGTAATTTGATTCCACTTGCCATCTCTGATTAACCACGGTGATTGAACGCAGCACCCCTGTGGTTTAGTGTCGTGCACCCCGGGGGCAGCGACATTCGGACCTTGTGGCTCCATGGTTTACGGGCTATGAGCTCCGTCTTTTTTTATATTAATTAATTTAATTTCACTGCAGATGGGTGGTTTATGTTGTGTTTGTTTGTTATATAGTTCCCTTACGGTTTAGCCCTTCTTTTATTTTCGTAGAAAGTTGACAGTGTTTTTCTTTTATTTTTATTTACAAGTTAGCTAACCTGCACTGTCTTTTAATTTTATATTTTTCAGAATGTGTGTATGAGAGGGATGCAACTGATTTTACTGTTCCTGTACCAGAATAAATGGCTGTATGCCGATCGAATGTCTTCGTCTCAACCTTAAATTACACAACGCACGAGAGAGAGAGTACAAAGCTGCTACATATGCATGATTTTTCTTTTTCTTGTATTATGAATAAATAATAATAATAATAATAACAACAATGATCTACCAACTCATACAAAAGTAACCAATCATGACTTATGAGCCACTATAGTGTGTGTCTGTGTCTTTATCTGCAGAGATCTTTCTTCATTTATTTTTCTGTATTCCAGAAACATGTTTCTGGGCATCACTGTTTGAGCATGAAGCTATGAAAATAGTCACCACAACACTGAAAAAACACACACAAATACAGCAAGGTAAAACGCCAAAGCTTGTTCCAAAATGAGAATAAATCTGTGTTTTGCTTTTACTTCTCTGGGCCGAGGAGGAGGGGCCAAATCTGAATGCTGTGTTTACAAACAGTTAGCGACAATTCCAGCATAGTGTGCCTTTAAGCTCCGTAGCAACGTGTGTTTCCTTAATCTGAACTACTAGTGTGCATGCTAATCCACTGAAGAAGGAATAAAAAGAGCAAAGAGGGGTTGAAAGACTGGGGAGGTTCTTGAATATGAAGATGTGTTGAAAGACAAAATCCAAGCGAAGTCTTGTGGAGACCGGTGGCCAGAAAAGGGCCGGGGGAGGCTCCCTGGGTCCACACACACATCCTCTCTGTTACCGTGCCTTTACTCTCTCATCAATACTTTATAATCTGGGTCACTGGCAGCCAGAACGTGCCTCCCACCATTGAGACCTACTCAAAATGTTGAATTACAACATAGTGAGCTCATCCCCACAAGGTCATCTAGGGGACAGCGAGGGATCACTGACACTAATTGGTGAATGAAAGATAGTAATGATAGAGGTGGTTTGGACGACTTCTCTTTAACCTCTGCTTAACTTCTGCTGAGTACAAATCCAAAGAGCACATTCTGCCATGCTACTTTTTCCAGCATATGCAGTCTGTGAGAGAGAAATTCTGCATTTCAACGGCTATAAAATGTTAGAGAATAAATCATTCTCATTGAATATACATGAGGAGGGCAAAATATGGAAATATTACAGAAGTATGCCTGAGGTAGTAACCTTTTGTTGCCACAACTGAGGAGGACGACATAACTTTACATATTCCCGCTACATATTCCATCTGAGTTATAATGTTGTCAGGAGAAACAAGGTGATGAGAACTAAGATAAAAAAAAAAAAACGGGGTGGGGGGATGACAAAGGCATTCTGGGAGACAATGAAATGAAAGAAAAATAGAACGTAGGAAATCTCAGATGGATTAAAGAGGATGGAGGTGTGGTGTTTTCCCACAGAAAGGAAGTAATAGGGGTTAAAAAAAGAAACGCAGCACAGGAGACCCCCCTCTCTCTCTTCCTCCGTTACCCCAGCTGCAGTGATAAATGTCTCTTTGTATTCTGGACAGAAAACTGCGGGCTACAATGTACTTGTCAGAAGACAGCTGATTTTCCCCTTAAACAGAGCAGAGTATATTCTTAATTTTTCCTTTCACAGAGGGAGAAGATAAAACAAATGCCTCTTGCCAAGACACATAATGCCCAGAAAATCTCTCCCCATTCACTACACGTTTGTGTGGCGTGCAGCGTGCTCCTGCGTGTGCAACATATGTGTCTGCAGCAAGTGTAGCTGTAGCATGTGCAACTGCATGCTGTTTGTACTCTTCCGAAATTTCACAGCATCCTTAATCTACGCAGTATAGCTGCGGTTCCACTATGAGGGCTCATAAATGGGAGTCAGTGCTACAGGTAATGGAGCTGATTATAGCTATCTGGGCTACGGGCCAGCTGCCAGACTCTGCCCTGCCTGGAGGGAGCACAGGCCGCCTGGTGTCTGATATCCTGGGATCCCTGTAATACAAGCCTTGCTTTGGCAGTCACTCAGTGACTATCCTGCCCACTTCCAGCCACACACTGGGGCACCTTTGAGTTAGTCTATGTGTATAGTATGTCCTCATCAAGTTGTTTACTCCACATGGTATCAGTCTATAGTCAAACCATTTCAGCAACAACACTGTGGTAAGTTGTGTTTTTGGCAAAAGTGTATTAGGGACTCTTGAGAGGAAGTTGTCACCGCAGTATCAGAGCAGGTCTGGAGTTTTACTATCTGCATATAACTCTGCTATTTTCTGTCCGAGGGGCAGAGCGCTGCTGGCGGCCAACTAGCGTGCACACAAATTACATTCCTGACAAGACAGACAACAATGACTAATCAGATGGGGACAAATTCCCCCGCCAGTGCCATAGAAATCTGTCTCTCAGCTGACCAGCAGCCATTAGAGTTACTAGCTTCCTATTTCCTCTAAAAGAGATACCATAACAGGCTACATCCACAATCATATATTTTCTTTTTTTAAACACATAACTTCTGCTATGTTTATGCCTGGCATCCACTTTGCAAGATTTCTTTCAAATTTTTACATATCATGATGTCAAGTGGAAACATCATAATTGATGATGATATCAATGTTGTTTATGCCCATCTTGTCCTGTCCTGGGGCTAATTTTCCTCCCTATTAGTGATGCGCGAGCCTGGATTTTTTAATATGCAACCAGCCCGACCAGTTATAAGAGCCAATCTGCAAAAAAAATGCATTTATCAACCAAGCCCGGAGCTATTTTATAATGCTACTACTGCGTACATGGACAACAGGCCAGATATTATTTGAGCAATCATGATTTGTGACAATTCCAAAGTCCAGTGGCATTATCTGCCCTGTACTGTGCATGGCCAGTGAGGATGAATGATTTCAGATCTACTACTTGTACTACTGTACAAGGACAGAGATCGTTTTTGTTTTATAAAGCAACATTTTGTAAGTGTGGATGCATTCCTAGTGTCATGGAATCATCATTTCAAATAAGACCATAATTCACAACTGTGTAATTTTCAGTAAATATCAGTTACTGGCTTCGATACACTGCAACAAGTCCTACAAAATGCAACCCTGGTACCAGAAATGTAGTAAAGCTATGAAAAATGTTATGAAAACAGAGAGCAATGCTTTACAAATCCCTTCAAACTGTTTTCAGTTGAATAAAATACAAAGATAATAAATCTAATGTTCAAACTGGGAAACTTTGTAAAAATACAATATATATTTTTCTGAATTTGCTGCATTCTGTTTTTACTCAAGCTTTTCATTGTCTCAAATCATGGTTGTATGTAGTTTGCCCGTGCCCTCTACAAGGACACAGAGCAGCACTTACTGAAGGACAGCCTCTTTAGCTTTTCTTCACATGCAACAGCACATTGAATGCATCAGTCTCTCTGAAGAAACAATGATTTGCCTCTGCTTCACTATCACAATACGGCTGCGTGAGACAGCCTCTGCACTCGCACAGTCTGTGGGTGGGCAGGACGTAAAATAAAGAACACCGTGGGGGAGGAGGCTTTGTTAACCTCTCATTATGTTGAATTTACATCACACGAAGATAAGATTATCAATGTAAATGGTGTTCAGATTAGAATCCATGGCAGCAAGCCCACATCAAACCGGAGGTGCAAGATCCTCGTTCCAGAGAAGATGTTTTAATACGAATGGGGCTGCTAGCCCCCCGTCACACAGCCCTCTGCTTTAACCTGGAGTCTTATTACTTTGTGTTGCAGTGGAGAAGGGGTTGTGCCTACGCAGTGACCTCAAAGAATTATAAACACAACGATGCGGTGAGGAGAAATGGCTGCTGCCTCCGTTCCTCAGACATAAACCAGAATCAATCGGAGCCACAATAGGCGAGTAGACTGGAGACAATGCTACAGTTCTGCTACTTGAATTTCACTCTATTTCCTCCAACCAATCGTATTTGTCTCTTGTGCCATCTCTTCACCTCCCTTCCCTTCCCTCTATCTCTCTCTCTCTCTATTCCCCTTCCTTCTCTGATTAACCTATAAAGACACACACTTGCAGACACACACACACACTCCATATACTGTGTACACACACTCTCAGACAAGATTTAAAATTCAGGTACTTTCTCCTCTCGCTTTAATACACACTCGGCCCCCATCAACTTCAGCACATTACCTGTTCTTAATCTCCCTCCCTCTGTCTGGGATCATCCTGATCCCCCTGTTTTCCCATCTGCTGTCGATTGAGGCCCAGCTTGGCTAGGTGTTCAACAAACAACTGTGATTCACTTGGTTTCTGCGGAGATTATTAACACACCTAGCATGCCACAGCGTCATGAATAAGCAATGGAGATCCGGAGCCCTATTTTCTCTCTGTCTCTGAGATTCCTCCCTCTCTCTGTCTCTCTCTGTCTCTCTCTCTCTCTCTCTCTCTTGCCCTGCCGCGTTGTGAACTGAATGCCAGGATTGTCTAGAAAATGAGCTGTCAGTTGAGGGCCTGCAATGAGATACATCAGGCTCATTGTGAGCCCTAGAAAATAATGAACTATTCCCATTTCTCTCTCTGATATGTTCAATACGCTATCCATGACAAGTGTGGAGAGATAAGCAGTCCCCTCTTGAGCTGATTAAATACACTGGGTATATTCAGGGGAGCTTTGGCAGAATGAGGGTTCAGGGGATGCCATTTTAGTATTATAACATTACTATATGTTTTCACTCTGGGCTGGAGACCTTTTTGCATGCAGTTTTTGCTTGTGTCTGTGTAAGTGTTTGCAGTTGAGGAAGAGCTGGAGGCGATGCTTGTAAAAACTTAACAGAATCAAAACATGTCAAGTTTGTTTAAGCGCTTCTTCACATCTCTTAACTCGTTCCCTCGTGGAATTAGCTAAAGAACTGAAGGGATGGGCTCACATGATATTTTTTTTTTCAAGAATATGTTGGTTTACTTATGCAAGTACTGCAAACAAATACCACCAAGAGGCCACAGCCAATTATTCTAATTTAGAACAGACATAAAAGCAGTGCAGTTTGTGCAGAAAGCAGCTTTCTTTACACAGTGAGATATGCAAAAGCAAAGATGGGGAATAAATGCACACATCCCTAAAAAAAGGATAGTTTTTTTTTATACCAGGGGCAATATTGGTCAGCTCTTTTCTTCATGAAATTAGGTGTAATTTAAAAAAAGACAGAACCAGAGACCTTACTGAGTCACGCAGTTTCATAGAGCGATGTAAGCACGATAAAAGAGACGAGCACAGATGGGCACAGCTTGAAATGACATTTTATTTCCTTATACAGTCCTTCCTCAAGTCTCCACATCTCTGAGGCTAAATCTGCATCCTGGTTGTTCATTACAGACATCACTACACCTGCTAGCCGGCAGTCACTGGTGTGTCTGAGCATGCAGTGTGTGTGTGCACTCTATCTTCCTTAATGCTTGTATTGCACTGAGCTCTTTGTCACTGTCAGCCATTTTACCTCCACCATGGGTTACACATTAGATTAGGCAAATCAAAATCAAAATGGATGGTCCCAGTATAGAGTTTGTAAGTTAATCGAATCATAGAATATCCGAACGCAACACGTGTTGTTGCCAGACGGAATCACAAGAAGAGTTTTGGTGCTTAATTCAATCAAATGTTGTTTGAGAATCAGTCAAATCCTCTGGCACATTCACAGAGTTATCTTGGAGTGAGAGAATCTGGAAAAAATTCACTCCTACCTGTCAGGGAGATTGTTTCCTCCTCTCCTCTTTTTTTATTTTCCCTCGCTAAGACTGCTTACTAGACTCTCAGCTCATCTCTCCATCTCTGTCTCCCTCACACACAGACTCTCTCTCTCCCTCTCGTGTTGTCAGCACAGCCCTGTTCCTGTTGCCTTCCTGATTCTGACACCTGTCAGCATTTTCGTTAGTAGATCAGAGAACTGCAAACTAGAAATGTTCCCGTGTTGAATTTAGGGCAAGTTTGCAGCAGAAACATGTGAGGTGCCTTTACTCTTTCTTTAATTCAACAGGGGAAGGGAACTGCTTGACTGGCACAAAGTTGGGAGATGTGGGTAGGGGATGTTTGCAGTCAGTAGATGGAAACAGAAGACAGAAAGACATATGGAGGGAGGGCGAGAGAGAGAGAGAGAGAGAGAGAGAGAGAGAGAGAACAGGTTTTTTTGGAGGGGGGGGTGGGGGGGCTGAAATCAATTAGGAGCAGTGAAACCCTGCGGATCTGCTGATGGAAGAAGGGAATATGGTGAAGTCTGCGGCCCACGTAGGGGGCTTCCATTCCTGGGCTCCAGCTTCAGGCACACACCCACAGGGAGCTAACAGATAGATGAGAGATATTCTCCAGAGGTGGAGGCCGAGGAATATGTCAGAAATAAAAGAGGCCTGTTCCCTGCTCTAACTAATTGAGCAGTCTAGGATTCCTTTGAGTCTCATAAGCCAAGAGGAAAAGCTGCTTTTTTTTTTTTTTTTGAAGAGCACTTACACATTGACCTGGAAATACTTCCAAAACCAAGACCACAAACCTCTAAAACCCACAAATCGGACACTGTGAAGCGACATCATGCTCCCCCTCTTCCCTCCCGCGGAGATAACTCAAGCGATTTAACAATACATGAATCTTAATCCTTAAAAACCATGGCTCATCCATATCCGGGAGGAATTAAAGTGTGAGCTATGACAATCAAAGGAAGTCGGAAAAAAATAGATTTAGCTCTCTTTGTCACCAGCCCCCTCGGAGTCTGTTCCCTCGCTTCTCCCTTGACACTAATGGTTCTACAGAGCCAAAGCTAGCATGTCGCACATTTCAACCAAATCCCCCTAACTTCACAGACATGCCTATAAAGATAAAGACGAATTCATTTTATATAGCTCTCTTTCTCAGTTTATAGTTCCGGCGATATCATCCATTATTATTCTATTGGCAGATATGACGGAGCCATTACATGTTAAAGATAGCCCTTCCTTTATAGATTTTAAGAGATTTAATGTAATTTGTTCTTCAGATACTTCCCTAATCTAATCCACTGGGTGAGGATATTTCAGGTCAGGTTTTCAAAAAGAGCACACACGCCTCTTTAGACTCTTGGCAGGGATTCAACAAAGAGGCATTCGCTCAGATTTAAGTCTGAAATCTCTTCACAAGCACTTCGCTGAAAGTTACCTTGGTGGTGGCTGGTGCAGGAATAATGAATAGCTGTAGTTGAAACCGCATCACTGAAGGAAAAAAAAGAAAAAGAAGCATAACTCTGATGGACTAAAGCCAAATATCAAACTCCTAAATTGATACAGAGAGGGAAAAAATGCCCACTGCGATTCAGAGCCGGGCTAGTTAGCGGCTGAGTCTCGTCACACAATTGGATTCCCACATGAAAGCCTGTGACATGACGGGGACGTGGGGTCTTTATGCGGAGGTAACGGCTCGTCTCCTGGGCAAACAACACCTTTACATGGCTCTGGGAATGGTAAACATTTGCACTGTAAAAGCCTGAGAGTTTAACCCTTCCTCCTTCCCCCTTACAGCATCCTTTTGTTCTCAGCACTTATCAACACAAGAAAACAGAACAATAAAAACACACACAAAACAAGGCTCCTCTATCCTCAGCTTGTGTGTGTTGTTGTCCTTTGGCAATTGCAGTCTCTCAACTTGTTTTTTTTTGCTTTCGCTGGCAGGAGAGGCACACCATACAACACAGTTAGTCCCAGAAGACATCTTAGCAGCGGGGTGTTTAGTGAACATGCCTATTTGTTTCCTGACAATTCCCCCCATTCACTCAAAAGAGCTGGCAGATAGTGTCCATTTTTGTCAATTAAGACAGATGAGCTCAAAGTGAAACCACATCATCAGATGAATGCAACCACCGCGCCTCTCACATTATACAAACCTCAACTGTTCTATTTCTGCCTTTGTCCCCAAGTGAGTTTGCACAGAAGAAAATGAAGAGATGAAGCTAGTGTTCTCCTGAGGAGCGCCACAAAAAAAAATCTGATGATGTAAAATCCTCATACAACAGGAGAGACGGATTCAAACTGTGCGTCATGCTGAATCTGCCCATCTCTGTCAGCCCACCATGCCCTTTAACTGTGTAATTAGACCGCTGAGATGGTAATAGAGGGACGATTTCATTTGCTATGTCATTACATTTCTGCACGTGTAAGGATCTTTGGTCAATTCATTTAATAATTATGAACAGCCTCTCATTACTCTCTGGTGTGACCACTGCTGCTGACTGACTTTCAAAACAAAGGGAAGAGGGGGAAGCGTCTAGTGAAGCCATTTTGTTAAGTCCTGACTGAGGGGAAATTGCTCGCCAAAAGTGAGTCTGGAGCTGAGTGCAATAAAAAACGAAAAAAAAAAAAAAAGAAACCGAAAAAGCCAATAACAAACCATCTAATTGTAATTCCAAACAGATACTTTGTTATCATCTATTCGTTCTGGTCAAAAGAATTGACAGCACTGTGAAATAGCCTCTTGTTCTGTTTACCAGCAATGTGGTGCTGCATTACACATTCAGGAGGCATGCATCCATTTTGCTGAAACAGATACAATCATTGGTGGTGTTAATGAAAAAAGAACTGCCTCAGAGAGCTCTCCCCACTTGTAATATTCCTCATGTACATCATTTCTAATTGTCTCCAATAATGAGATCCCCACTACTAGAGGACCTGTCAGTGTGCATTTTTTAAGGCACAGGGTTTGTTTTTTTTCGCGGGCTCTGAAGTAATTACAGCTGGCAACCAATAGTCAGCAAATTCACTTTTCATTGTTCATTACTGTTTGATGCCGCAGAGGGAACGCCTGGGACACGTTGGTTGTCATGGTCACCATACTCCCTGACCTTATGTACACATATGTGAAACACAGGAGCAAGGCACAGACTTTGTGATACTTTTGCCAATTTTTTGTTGTTTTGCATCCTTTTGTGAGTATTTTATGTCTCTTTATGGTCACTTAATGTCTTTGTTTTCTTTTTGGTCTCTTTGTGTCTCTTTGTGGTCACCGCGTCTCTTTTTTGTCTCTTTGTGTCTCTCTAAGGTCACTTTGTGGTCATTTTGTGTCTCTTTGCAGCCTTTTTTATTCTCTTTGTGGTTGTTTTCAGTCTCCTTGTGGTCATTTTGCATCTATTTGTCATTTTATGTCTGTGATAATTTTGTGTCCCTTGGTGTGTTTTTTTTAGTTTCTTTTTTTGTGTTTCTTTGTGGTTAATTTCTGTCTCTGTGGAGTCACTTGGTCTCTCTTTGTGGTCATTTGTCACTCAGAAGTCTCCTTTTGGTCATTTTGTGTCTCTTTGCAGCCTTTTTTATTCTCTTTGTGGTTGTTTTCAGTCTCCTTGTGGTCATTTTGGATCTATTTGCATCTATTTGTGACCTTCATTTGTCATTTTATGTCTCTGTGATCATTTTGTGTCCCTTGGTGTGTTGTTTTAGTCTCTTTGGGGTTGTTTCGCCTCTTTTTTGTGTTTCTTTGTGGTTAATTTATGTCTCTGTGGAGTCACTTGGTCTCTCTTTGTGGTCATTTGTCACTCAGAAGTCTCCTTTTGGTCATTTTGTGTCTCTTTGTGGTTGATTTTTTTAATTCTCTTTTTTTGTGTGTCTCTGTGGTCACCTTGTCTCTTTGTAGTCATTTTGACTGTCTTTTTTTGTCTTTTTTTGTCTGATTGTGTATGTTTTTTAGTCTCTTCTATGTCAATTTGTCTGTTTGTGGTCATTTTGTATCATCTTGTCGTCTTTTTTTGTCTCCTTGTGGATGTTTTGTGTATCTTTGGGGTCACCTTGTCTCTTTGTATTCATTTTGTATCTCTTTGCTGCATGTTTTTGTGTGCCTTTGAGCTTGGTTTGCTCCTTTTTGCAACTATTGTGTGTCTCTCCTCAGTTACTTTGCATCTCTTTGTAGTTGTTTTGTTTCTTTTTTGCATCTCTTTTGCATCCCTGACACTTGCGCCTGGTAGAGCTGTTCAGAAGTCCATCCATGTATATACGTCTACCTGTGCTTCAGTCATTTCAGTATATAGGTGACTGGCCATTAAGGCAGATTCATTTGTTTGCCTCTATCCTGGATTAGCATAAAGTGTAGGTTGCCTACTCTTATTATTCCCCAGTCAGACAACATCGACAGCCAAATTGCTCCAAGTGAAGCATCTGGTTAGTTAAATGTGCCAGGGAGCAGACAAGGAAGAGCCTGCAGTCGTCTATTACTGCTTTTCCAACCACACCCACACACTTCACAGTCCACTGACAAAAATAGTAAATAATAATAAAAAAATCCCATAATCTTCATTCCTTTATGCATTTTCACAAACAAGGATTCCTTTTTAGTTATCTCCTCCTCATTAAAATGTCCTCCCTATATGAGCCGAGAGTGAAGAAAATAGAGTGGTGAGAGCGTAGACAGCCTTACTGGGGCAGTGTTAGTAAAAAAGGAGCCAAAATGATGTCGACGTTAACTGAGGGAAGAAAAACTAAATTTGGCACAAGTACCCAAATTGGAGCGCAGCGTAAATGTAAAGTTCAGATACTGCGAGTCATATCTGAGTGTGCTTTAAAAAGAAAGTGTCCAGTGTTTCTACCTCGCTCTGAATAAAATTGCTAATGTGAGTCTTTCTAAAATTGTCTTTTCACACACACTGACTCTCGAGCTCTGCTGAGCTCTTCCACCTGTGCATGCCGTGTTACCTTTGAGATCAGTAAATACCCTCAGGTGCATATAGTAACATCCCGGTGTGCTCCAGACAGCTCTCTCCTGCTTTCTCTCCCTCTCACTGACCCACTCTCCTCCTCAGTCTGACTGGCAGTAGTTAAGAACGAACATGACCCTTACACTGACTTCTGCCAACCAAGTGGATGTCTTTTTAAACGGTGAGTCAGAAATGAAACATCAACATTAATTCCCTGCTAAATGATCCCACTGAATAATGGATGAGGGCACGTGGAGATATGTAGATTTCCACCTTTCTACCTTTGTGAGCCTAATTGCTGCCATTCAAGCACATCTGAAGTCGGCCCCCACTTCAAGAGCAGACATGGCTACTATCAGTCAATAATGTTGCCTGAGCCTGTATCAAAGGGGAGCCTTAGCTGTCAGAGATTCCTCACATTAGCTCCTCGAGCAGGACATCAAAGACAAAAAAAAAAAAAAAACGATGTTTTTCATACTTGCACATCTGAAGCTCGCAATGGGCATAATGCACCTTAACAGATGCTCCTGTGACATAAAAACATACTCAGGCGCACACATGAACACACACTGGTCTTATCTTGAAGCTGGCGGCACACTCCAAAGGATGCTGCCACGCTCCTCACACACACAGCGCATACACTTCGCACACACCCACGTACAAGCAACAGATTTTCTTACCTTGGTCTGGCAGCTGGCAAACATTAGGGGGTACAGTCATGTTCAGCACGTCATTGACAGCCGTGTCAACATAGTGTCCTCTCTGGACATCATGTTCACTGTCGGTCTGGTCGCTCTCCTCGTGGCCGCTGTCCTTCAGACTGTTCCCCTCCAGGTCCTTGAACGTCGATGTGCTACATGGGGGCCAGGAGGGGGGAGAGGGGAAATGTTGATTAACTGTCACGTCACCTTTTTTCACATGCGCTCCTTCATCCCCGCGTCTCTGATGGTTTGTGACGAGCTGTCCATCTTTCTCTCCTTGTCCCTTTTTTTTGTCCTTTCCATGAATCATTTGCCCTTTTACAGTACGTGAATTCAATTCCATGATTTAAAATGTTTTTGTAAGTAAAATACTACAAACAAAGCCTCGCTTCAAGCTTCTAAACGCTCGCAGTAACCATGAAATAAAAAGGAAGTTTAAATCTGTTTGAGAGCCTTTTCTTGGATTCAGTTAGTGTTTTTTACTGTACAGATAGCACGGCAGCTATGGGTTTGTCTCAGACAGGGACACTTTGGATGGATGCACTGACTTCAAGGACATCGCATTGAACAAACAGGAGGCACTCACTCACTACAATCAAACAAATACTGCAGTAATCAGGAATTCCTGGAAGGAAGATGGATGTAGGAAACGCTGGAAGCATACAAACTGAGCATCTGTCTTGTTTGGGGCTCACAGTCAATAAAGAGGATGGGGTGGTGGGGGGGGCACAATCAACAGCTGCACAGTAACAGCATGATTTCCCTTCATTTGATTTCCATCCCACTGGAACAAATTCCGCTTTACAAACAACACTAAATAGGGGTGAATATATGAACATGTGTTCTTGCAGGAGAGAAAAAACATATAGATGAGTTCATGTGGAGGGAGAGAAGAGGTTAGAAAGGAAGAGACAGAGGAGAAAATGAGAGTAAACAAATGTGTGCAAACAAAAAGAAAAGGGAGAGGAAGTGAAGGACAGTACAAGGTAGCTGCATTCCTGAGCCCGAGCTTCACATTCTCCAGCCTGCGAGAGAGGACTGCAGGTAATGCTGGCTCTCTGATGTTATCACTGTAATTGCACCTGTCCCAGACCATAGGCTCACTGCCTCCTGAGGGGATTTCTTTGTAGTGTGCTGCAGAGGCCCACACTTGAATGCTCTTTGTTTACATTAATGCCGGGAATCTTTTGGGGGGGAAATTGCCATAATGGGTTTTCAAAAGGGCCGGGAAAGCCTCAAACAAAAGAAAAGCTGGAATGTTACATAGCTGCAGGTAAAAAAAAAGGTAGAAGTGTAGTTTTCCAAGTGAGCCAGGTTACAAAACCGTGGCCTGGGGGAATTATTATATCACCCCCCTATCCCAGCCCCCAACCCTGCATTCCCTGCTACCCTATCTAATACCCTGGTTCAGGTGGACTGAAATACAAAGCACAATGAAAACATTTATTCTCCACCCAAGGAAAAAAAACAAAAACAATTATTGACTATTCATGAAGCTATACGTGTTTTGAAAAACAGTGCAAGGAAAGCACTTGAGAAATCCCTTGAATATAATTAAATCATGGAGTAGCTGTTTTAAGTCGTAACCTGATGCGATTCAGGCCACATGTGCTTCTAATGAAGCGAATTACAGGAGAGTAATAAGGTTATCTGTAAATATGAAAATCATTACTTGATGATTCTGCTGCTGTGTGTGTAATCTAATAATCTGAAAGTGTGAGTTTGTGGCTGGTTTGAACAAATGCCTACTAAACGCACTATGGAGTAATGCTATTTATCCCAAAATCTTATCCTCCCATTGCAATTATACTGAATGAGAAACATGCAGGAACACATGCAAAAGGTAGCTGTGCACTCATTAGATGAAATAATTACAGATAACAATGGTAACGAGGCGCTGGTAACAATTCCTAATCAAGACATACCTTTTAATGAGGTGGGCTCTGCTGTTCACGTAACTGGAGTCAATGGAATAATTCTCCGTCTGTAACAGAAAGATGCAGGGGATGGGGGGGGCGAGTGGGTGGGGTGGGGGTTGTGGTTGAGGGATGATGGGGGGCAACAGAGAGAGGTACTTTTAATAATGGAAGCAACCAAAATAATGTTAGCAGTAATTGGCTTTCAGTTGAAATGTTATTTTACACAAAGGCCCCGGTGAGCAGCCTCGGCTTTCAAAGGGCTGAATCCTATTCTCTTTCAAAGCACACACACAGAGAGGCTGACTGGGAGTTGAGAGCTGAGGAGAGTGCTGCAGTGAGCGCAGCCTCTCTTCTCCTCTTCACCCTCCCCGCTCTCGATCCCTTGCTCCCTCCCTCCGCTGCCGGTCAGCCCACCGTCTTTAAAATGGAGTCATTAGGGCGGACAGACTATCATGCAGACAGAAGGAGAAGAAAAGTTTCCCTTTTTTCTTCTCTGAACTCTTCACTTTTACCATGTTTGAGAAGACATTAATGTAGATATATTAAATAAATAACTGCAAGAGAAGTAGATGAAATTAAGAGTGTACCAGGGGAATCTTAACTCCGCAATTGCAGATGAAAAGGCTTTCAGAATATGCATACGATAGATCTCTGACCCACATTAGAGAACACAGTTCAAAGGCATCCTACATTCATTTTTTTTTTTTCAACATTTGTTTAGCAAAAGGAGAGTGACGAGTAAGAGCACATGGACAGAGGAGTTAGTGTACACTGAGCAGGTCGGCCCTCCTGCGTCTGCCAAGCTTCTACTCACACTTGGTAAGATGTCAGAGGGCCAAAGGGTATCAAAGCCTCTCAAAGGACTTCCCCAGTCCTGCGAAAAGCCAGGATACGACCCTTTCGACAAACTTTGATAAGATGCAGGTGTTTTCTGCAGAAAGAAAGCAGAGCCTTCACTTAAAATTCCACAGCGCAGATACTGTATCCTGATAAAAAAAAGTCAGTCAATGGCTGACTTCCGAAGGAAGTCTACAGTACCCATATCAAAGGAAAAAAAAAAGTCACCCCTATGATAAGAAAGGTTAATGCAGGCATTGAAGCACAGTGGCTGATTATCAAGTGAGCTACACATTTGACACAGGCCTGCTGTTGAGGCAGCAGCGGCCACGCACAGCTGTCATACACGGTGACCAAACACATTTGGATTAAAACTCAGTGTGCGACTAAGCACACACTCCTCTTATTAGATGTTAATGGGGTTGAACATTTTGAACTTTTTCAGCATCTGCGTGGAAGTGAGAGCACAATGCTGCCGAGTCTGAGCAGTGCGGACGGGGGAGAAGCGGTGGAAATGTCAAACATTAGTCCCAGTCTTCTTGGATCACTTTTGATAGAAATAAATAAAAAAAATATGACGCATAAATAAATAAAAGTTATGCTGGCAGATCACAGCAGCCAATGTGTGGTGTTTACCTCCGGCAAATAGCTCCCATGACCTGTTTGCAGTCTATGAAAAATGTAAGAGCTTGTTAATGCTACCAGATACGTGTCCTTGTTTGTTTAGATGCGCGGTATTGATGCCATTTCTTAGGCTTTCAAGATATATATTCTGTTCGGCATTATTATCCAACTGATGCTTCGGCACTGTTTTTCTCCTTAGTTGCTGTAAACTTTAAGGAGCTTGCATGTATGTCAGAGATGTAGTGATCACTCAGTATTCTCAAAGGTGCATAGGTCTACCTTCAATCATTAGGAGATAAGCTGTTGTTTGCCATCTCACCTCCTTTACTCCTAATTATTTTCGCAGGCAGTTTGTGTAATGATGAGCAACAATGCAAGGGCAGGCCTCTGATTGGAGTTTGCTAAATTATGATGCAATGTGTTTGCGCTGAAGGTTAGCATCATTCTGTCTCCCTTTACCATTTACCCCTAATTAAACTTTAACTCATTAATACAGAGAAGATAATTCATAAAAAGGAATTTAATTAACATTTTATTATTAGCTCTTAATTTGGAGCACACCATGTTTGTTCACTTGTATTACCGCTGACTCCTTTTGCTCCCGTTTAGCCTGACTCCATTAAATATCAAAGGTAACTGCAGTGGCAACACACTGCAACTCTGATTTGTTATTAATGGATGATTAACTAACACGTAATGTTCATTAACTTATGCCATCTATATGTGGAGTTTCATCAAATAATCATAGCTGTTAAAGGATTTATAGATCTATAACGCTTCTATTATAGAACAATCGTGTTATTCTATAGCAAACATGTACTATGTATGTGCTTTGTGTTCTCTGGTGCTCCACTTTGGTCCCAGTGAACATGAATTAAACTGCCTCAGCTTCTACAGTGGATGCGCATCCAGTGAGAGCCTAATGAAAATGCAAGGCATGAGTAACAAGGGGAAAACTTCATTTAAAAGACAAGATAGAACATTTCTTGTGAATGTCACTCTGGCTGCAGCCTGTAATTGGTTTGGATGGCAGGTTCTGTGTAAGCACGGCCTGGAGAGGAAGGCTGTATGCCCCGGCTCTCAAGCTGTTCCAGTCCAGAAATGGAACTGTACTCTCCATAATGCAATTCCCTCTCAGGATTTTCACATAGAGCTCTCTTAAGTGTGTAGTAGGTACAACCAAGGGAGACTCTTCATAGTATTCAATGCGTCTGCAGCCCCATTTCCTCCTCTACAGATGGTCCTTATTCAAGGGCTCTGTGGAGGTAACAAGATTTCATCTATTTATCAAATTGCGAGTGGAAATAAACACACACCCAACATATAGGGGTCTGAACTGGGGTATCGGCGAGTCGCAAGAGTGCCTTTTCTGAGGGAGAATCGGATGCATTAGCCCAGGCTTCCTGTAAAGAAATGTAATGTCTTCCCCCACATTTCTGAGCGACCTCAAATTAGAGGGCATGTCAATATATCTTGCTGGAAGGTCAAGTTTCATGCAAGAGGATGAGGACTGCTTAACTACAGCGAAGACGCCACAAATGGCTACTTAATCAGGTTGGACAATGTGTTGTTGTGATCTGAGCGGCCCCAGTTTGGCGGCCAGAGCCACTCTATCCCCATAATTATTGTTCCGTTTCATCTGGAGGACTGGAGGGAGGGATGTAGTCCCCGGTGTCGCCGGGTGACTGATAGGTAGTGTCAGGATGAGTGGGGAGGGAAGTGGAAAGAGAGTGCAGAGGGAGAGAGAGGGGGAAGATGGGAGGAAATGGGTGAGACTTGACCTGCGGGAGACTTGTGGTCCAGCTGCTGCAGCCCAGTAGCTTTCCCCTTTTCACCCTTTGCTTCTTTCTCTCCAGTAAAACCTGAGGCACAGGGACGATGGGCTCGCTTCTCTGCCACTGAGAGGAAAAAGCAATCTCCTCGCCTAGTTGCTGCCGTAAGATTTGATTTGCCTTCCTCCCAGCGTGACAATTGGTTCTGTAGTCTGGATGCAAGTGTATTCATTGTGTGGGGGCATGGGGAGCACCAGAGAGAAGAGGAGGGGTGGGGAGTGAAGACACCAGTTGTTACACCAGTAAACACCCGACAAGTTCAGCAGATGTCACACAGATAGGAGAGAAAAAGAGAGAAAAAAATGTGTCACACAGCTGCCCTACTGTATGTATTATTGAGGCTGATAAAGCACAGTCAAACATTTTTAACAGGGAAGCAAGCTCGAAATATATGGACAGATGCAGCGACATGCACTGATAACATACTGTTTGGAAAAAGGGATGCATAACATGATGTCATCAGCAATCTGTTTGTTACTCAAAATTTTAATTTATAGGGACTGTTTTCTTTTCTTTTCCATTTACAGTGAAAGAAACATGACATAACAGCAGAGTACTTTCGACAAGCAGTCTGTAGATCTGTCTGGAATAATTGCCATTTATCAAATTACAGAATTAATCTTTTCTGAAACACAGATGCATACTATCAATCTCTTGAGCTAATTTAAGGTACCCCTCAGATACAAAGCAAAGTGTTTAAAAGCAGAAGGTATTTAAGCAGGGTGGGGTGGGTGCTTACCAGACTGTGTCTAAAAAAAATGCAAAAGAAAAATTTATTACAGTGGCGGGTGTTTCATGTCTGTCATGGATGCAAGACTTTAATGTCGTCAATTTGGCTGACGAAAAACATCAAGCCAAGTTTGTTGTGGATAAAGAATGCTCTTACTACCACAGCAAAATGCACTGTTTAAACATACAGAACAACAGACTAGACAGAATCAATTAAAACTGTCAGATCGAATTTTGCTGCTTCATTCTGTGTTTGAGCAGTCTGAGGTTGTGCCTCAGCCTTCGTTTGTTGTTGCTGCAGCCCGCTCACGGACTCCCCTTGGTCCCAGGAAGGAAATGTTACACATAATGTGCCTTGTTATTGATACCCCATTGCTAAAGGAAGAGAGGAGGCGAGAGAGATCCAGGGGGTTTACAGGGCAAGCCAACTGCAATTAGAAAATAAAAGGGCTTTATTATCCAGCTAGCTTTGCTTGTGATAAAGTTAAAAGAGTAAGTGATGAAAAAAAGTAAGAGAGAGGAAGAAATTAGAACAAAAACTGCACCGGATGAAGGATGGTCAGTGTCAGATACAGCCTGTTTACAGATGCATGTATTCAGCTCATGTAATTTTGCAGTGACGATGCAGATGAATGTGTGTGTGTGTGTGTGTGTGTGTCTGTGCGGGTGACTTTCTCATCCTATACACTGCGTCTATGAAAAGAAATGCTTCACTTTGAGCCTCTTGCACATTCACATTCTTGCACACACAGACTCTCTCTTTCTGCTTCCCTACAAAAGCACGGCTCCAACAATCCCTGACTTGCAGGGCTGAGCTGGCGCCCGACCACCTCGCCTCTGGGTCTGCACCCAGCAGCACCTCTAAGCAGCTCACATTCAGTCCGTGTGACACCCATGACGAAGACACAGACCACCGAGGCACCTGGAGTGGGTTTTGTTTATTATTTATGTGCGGAGGAGGAAATGCTCTTTGAGCTGCTGTAACCCTCCACCCCTCTGCCCTCTACCCCGACGACCATCCTCATCATCACCTTCTTCCCGATTATAGAATTTCCCATAGATCCTCTGCCATCTGCTAGATTATAGATTTCCCTCTTCCTTTATAGAGGGCAGGGCCCCTAAGGGAGGATCAGCGGTAAAAAGGGTGAAAGAGTGCCTGAGGCACAGCCATGGCTGTGGATGAGATTACATTTTCTATTTCTGCCTGCTAAAGGGGGCCTGCCGTGATGAATACAGAGAGTTGTTACCATTTAATATCAACTGGCTCCCCTGCAAACTCAAATTATACACAATCAATTGTGACAGAAGGGTACATGTGTGACAAATAACCTGCCACATTCTCTGCATCATTTCACTTCATCACCCATCAATTCACCCCAAACCCAGCAGCCCATTTGGGAATCAATCATGTTATGAAAGTGAGTGATTCTGTGCTGAAAAGGTTTTTAAAAGCTCCCTTGCTCCGCTGCAGCTTGTACATTTCTGCAGTCTTTGTGGACTTTGTGCAGGAAAAAAAATAAACTGGGTGAATTGAGGGCTGTTATGAGGTCAATTGTGTCCTTGACCACATGTGTTTAGTTGTGAGTATAGTTTGAGCAAACTAAATAACAGCTTTTCTGAAACACAATGAAACACATTCGTAAACACAACACCACTTCCTGTTTGCACTTCCTCCTCATTTTTCTTGCCTTTCCGTGTGAAATCGAACAAATATTTGCTCATTCCGACCAAAACAATAACCCCCGGCTCTCATAAAGTGAGGAAAAAGGCCACCTGTGTATCGCCCCTGACCATAGGAAGCTGCAGCAGATAATGCGGCTGTCTTTTATTCTGAAGCAGAGACAATAGTCCAGACAAGTCTCCATGTCACTCAGGCCTACAGGCTCCACACAAGTCCAGTTAGTAGAGATGTGATTAATTATACATACATTGATAGAAACAACATTCATTATTCATGAACTCCTCAACGTCAAAGCTATTTCCCTCCCTTTCAGCATGATGAAAAGATTTTAAATAATAGGCCCCTCTGCAGACGTCTGCATTCCAGCGGAGTCGGCTGACGCTAAAGAGGCTTAAGTCAGAGCTGTTGTCTTACCAGAGAATCACTACTCAGGACCAACATGTTTCAAACTGTTGGTGGCTGTGTGGGTTCCGGGGTCGCTGTTTTTGTTTTGTCTTTGTCTTAAGAGACAAGGCGGGTGCTTTAAGCCTTTCAGATGGCAGTTTTAGTGTCCACTTAGAGTGAATAGAGGTCTACCGTGTCTCCGGGTAAAGGATGTCGGATAGAGTTTCATGTAACACCTGTTCTGCGCTCAGCTCTGCATGTCTCCAGACTTATTCCATCTCCAAGTCAGAAAGAAAACCCGAGTATCTCTATGAGATTATGATTCATGGTTTTACATAGTAAAAAGGAAGGAGGGAGGAAAAAGACCTGACTATCGAGGCTGTTTCCTAAAAGAAATCGGCTTACTTTTCTTAAAGCCTGTGGAGCCTAATCAAACTCAAATAGCAGGCACTTCCCCTTTAGGCAAGTCTTGAGGGATTTTCTTTAATTTGGATGTCAGACCGAAAGTTTTCACACTCCTCTCATCCCAAAATCCATTAATGTGTGTACGGCGCCACACAAGAGAGGTACAGTAGGTTGTGTGAGTGTAGCGACTAATCCAGGTAGATTTATTGTTTTCCGGAGCCTCTGGGAATACGCACTACAAACATATGTTCTTAACAGTCATTTAATTTTTTTAGGAGAGAATTACTAGATAGCATTTTCTCCTCTCAGTTGTGGCCTATATTATCTAGTGTTGACGAGGAGGGGGTGGGGGGGCACGCTAAATTATTTCACGAGGAATTCCCAAAGGTTTCTCCCTCCTCCCCTGGGCACGGCCTTGAAAATAAACATTCAGAGACACTGCAGATTATGTAAACACATTCCCCTTAAATGCTTACATGAGAGCAGTGACTGAGTAAACAGTATAAGTTTGAGTCACTTTTGAAATCAGTAAACTTAGAATTAATTTTTGATTAACTCAATACACATGAGGGCGACAGAAATGAGGAACTGCGAATGTGTGAGGAGAGCTGATCATTGCACTCTGCAACATGGTGGAGCACGACGCTCGCTACGCTTTTCTCTCAGCAGCTTAAAGGTGGCTGCCAGTCATATCTTTGCTGCTGTAGTCTCTCTGTCTCCCCTCCCTCTCTCTTTTTCTCTCGCTCACTGTGACAAGGCATCTTTCCAGACATTTTAGTTGGATGGAGATTTGCAGCAGCTCATTACAGACTGGGAGGCTCTGTGAGCGGATGCAGTCACTCGGAGATGGATTGAGTGGGTCTGTTTATTGACATGCCTTAATCTGACACTGGGTAAAGGGAATGAGTCACCGCCTCCAGACACACTACCACATCACAGCCACTCCAGCAAATAGGGAGGCAGCACCCAGGATACAAGTGGAACTTCATCAGCGCTCATTAATCCAACTACCCCAGGCCACTCGCTCAAACAAACCATGTTTACACTGCGTGTTGGCTGGATGGAGGGGTGATGGAGCTTTTTCAAAGGGCATGTGTGCAGGTGCTCAGATCCGCAGCGCACACACACACACACACACACACACACACACAAATGCGCATATTGTCGCCACACACACAAACATGCACTCCAGACTTCAGCTCATCAAAAAGCAACCCGCCCTCCTAACCCACAACCCCCTAAACACAATATCGGTGTACACCAGCTGCTAAAACTCAGTCGGTGCACTTTGTCTCGCAAATCAGAGCCGGTGCGCAAATCAGGGGTGGACGATCGGGCTCGGTGCCAAAGTACGCATCACAGAAAGGGGCTTTTTATTAAACAGATGGGCACACGAGATCTTTTAGCTCGCGTCACAACAAGGCTACTCCTATCAGTGATCCAGTTATGGAAGCCTAGTTAGCTTTTTGATCCTGTTTGCTGCGGCTTCAATGTGCAGCACATCTGGTGCTAATATTTGGGATGGTCTTTCTAGGCAGCTGTCAGCACCGGGATTGACAGCAGAGTATTAGCTGCCCGCACATCACCACCACATCTTTAAATCCAGCTTGTTAACAGGACTGTGACAGGCTGCCATCAGGGCACAGGCAGAACAAAACAACATCTAACACTAAGTGGTCCGACGCTACTGTTTGTTTTCCATTACGCTGCTGTTAAGTACTTTGTCTGAGAGATGTGGACATCTGAATCCTCTATATTTTACATTGAACTGTAAATTTACAAAAAAAAACAAAAAAATGTTTTAATCCCCCAGCAAAACAAGAAATATTTGTGAAATGTGTAAGCCAGTCGCAAACAAAAATAAATCTTTCTTGAAGAAATGCTCCCATACAGACATGCGGGCGCAAAGGCAAAACAAGCAAAAGGGAATAAACACTGTGCGAGTCAGAAAGGGAATAGCACAACGCAAATTTACAGTGAGGCGAGAGTGTTCATACACAAACACACATACAGTCGCAGTGGGGGTGAGAGTCGGAGCGGGGCCTGCTGTCGTCTCACTCAGGGACTGGGAGCCCAGCAGCTTGAGAGCAGGGCCAGTGGAGAGAGAGAGGGGGCCAGATGCAGCGGGCTTGACCCACTCATTCGTGAGGGAGGGGCGGGGGGGTTCAGCAGCTGAAACACACAGGGATTAGCTGCACTGACTTCATTTAATTTAATTTGTATTAGGGCCGTCTTTGGGGGCAAACATCGTTTTTCACTGTGGGGGGATACACGGGGTCATGGAAAACAGCAACAGCCGGAGCTCTGCCTGCTGCCCCTGCAGTGGATTCACAGGGGAATGCAAGCCACTGTATTCCCAGACCTCAGCCACACACACACATACACACACACACACACGATCGAGCACATATCTTGTTTCCCCCTAATTATGTCTATATTATGAAGTCAAATCTATCCAATTGAAATGCATCTTAAACCCTGCATCCACCTTTCCACAGCTTGATTTCTTGAAATGAAGACCTTGAATCCTTTTGTTCTGCCACCATAAACAACATGTAGTAATTTTCCTGCTTATCAAAGCTCTGCTCTGCTCTGCACACTTGTGTGTCTGTGTTTGTGTGTGAGAGTTGCAGACACACACACTAAGCTGTTATCTACAAAGAACATATCTTAGGGGTGGATGTTTATCTGTGCTGATGCAGATTGGAGTTCTCTTTGTCTCAGTGCAGTGGTACATAATATTATTTGTCTTTTTTTTTTTTTTTTTTTCATCGTTTATTTCTTCCAGGCTGATATAGTTTGATATCCTATAGTGGAGAAATCCTGTTAGTTACCGCGAGGCATCTAATGTGCTTTTAGTTGTAATCTGGGAATTTAATAAATGAAAAGAAGAGGAAGAAATCTGTACACAATCGAATAATTCAACTCCCAATTGCATTCTCTGGAACATGACTTACACAGTTAAGCAGAGGGAGGAAAACAACTGCAGTGAGTGAGTGAGTACTCAACATGCCTCCTCACAATTTACAATAGCTCTGTGGAAAAATATGGCAGCGATCAGCCATCAAGTCTGCTGTAGCCAAAGCCCGCGGTCATATGAAAGCTCGCTTTCTGTCTTGTGCAGGTGACACGGTCTGAGAGAAAGCTAATGTACCGTAGACTTGGAAAAGTAGTTTTATTACAAAAACATCCAAAAAATAAAGAAAAAATGTGCAAGCTGCAAAAGCATTGCTTTGTCTCTGCTAGACAGAAAGGACTGTACTGCTGGAGCCTGTTCAAGACTATCAGCCGCTCACTAGCAATCTTTTTTTTTCTTCTCTCCCCCAGCCCCTATCAAAAGATGTTACTGTGTAAAATGTCAAAGAAAAAAAAAGCAAGAGAAGTAATCTCCTTCTCCTTTTTGATCGCAAGTGGAATAATTGGAACCCTCTTAGGCTCATTACATGAGTTGCCCGCCAGCCAAAAGACGGCTCCAACTGCCCCTCTTCATTCATGTTGGAGCTTTGAAAAATATCGCTTCCTCTAGTAACAACTCTTTATGAGATGCAATGACTAGAGGTCCTAGTACCTACACTAACGGCTAATCCCACAATGCCTTTGAAAATATATCTTTCAACTACCACTGTCAAACATCGATTCAGAGGAAACAGCAACAATCTGGCTCTGTAATAACGTCATTATGCATATTGCGCTGCACTTCTCGCCCTCACTCTCTTTTTTTTTGGCAATGCCGTTCTTCTCAATTGCATAAGGTATTGCATATGTGTAGCCAGTTAATTTGGACCCCTATTACTAATAACCTGGTCTTCATTGTTATTACAACTATGCTTGTAATTATTGTGACTCTAATTACTATTACTGTATTACCCAAATTAACCTTATTCTGGGTTTAGATCACCCGCACTGACGGCAGCCAAGACATGCCTATGAAGAATGGCACCAATGTCCCTTCAGATAAATCCAGTATAATTAGCTGTGTGCCTTACAGGGCCTGTGTGATGGTAATAATTAGAGCTACTGTAGCAAAGGTCATGCAAAACAATTTAGAGAGGATGCCGGCTGCATGGGTAATAGGAAGAGAGGGGGAGCGATAAGAGGAGCTCGGATGAACGTGGAGACTCTTCTCCTTTTCCATCTTTCACAGATGAAGACGTATGGTCGTTACTTCACCTCTGCACTTGGTTCATTTTTAACCAATGCTCTCAAAAAAATAGAAATTGAAAACCCATTTTAATGGCAAGTAGACTCCCAGCTAACGTAGTTTAAATGGATCCATGATTAGATTTGAGGAAAGTGCTACAGGGTGTATCTGTGAACTGGTATCAGCTGAAATCGATTCGCCGCCTTTGAGGTGTGATAGCTGCCCCGTCACCCTGTTGTTGCATCTGTTGATTAGCTTGTGTTTAATGTGGAAGCCTCACTTATCATTATTAATTGTGAGAAAGAGACGGAAAGAAAGAAAGAGAGAGATGTGTTGCTTCACCCAGGTGCACGGGTTAATGAGCTGAGTCAAAATTGTTGACACTGAGGTAAACAAGTACTCACACTAAGGTGCTTCTATTTCTACGCTCCCCCCATGTGGCTCTGCTCTCTGTGTAACTCCCAAACTGCTCCCGAGATGAGAGCTCAGGGTTCACAGCCTGGATCCACCAGGAATTCTATCCTCTCCCTCACCTCACCACCATCACACCCTGATGAGATAAATAACACACTCACACTCAAATATAGCATCTTAAACAACACATATACTTCTGCGTGCTAGATTGGTCTCTATTCCCTGTTGCAACAGTAAAGGACCCCTCCACCCCCCCCCCCCCACACACACACAACTCCCAGCAACACTTCATTAGCAACTGGTAGAATAAACCATTTCTATAGCTGCTGTCTTTGCCTGTCAATATCAACTGAACCGTGCGATAGCTGCTTAACACAACAGTGTTTCGCATGTTTTAGCTCATTTATTAAATGAAGGACATTGCTGTTAAAACATTATTGTTTATGTGTTAGATTTGTGCACATATTTTCCTGGCAGCTTCCAGCTTGGCTTTATTGTCAGTGCAGCATTGAAAGGCATAGTTTGACGTTTTGGAAAAAACATGATTTGCTAAATGAATGTATTTTGGAGTATACTAGGCATATCAGCTTGTCTTGGCAAAATGTTTGTACTTTATGTTATATTGACTACAGATTTGATGCAACAACAGCAGTATTTCGAAAATGGTTCTAACTTAGAGTTTTCTCCTCTGCTGTTGTTGCTTGTTGGTGTGTTGCATTGTGGGATACAGTCTCCTGCCTCCTGATGCATACTGGGGATTTTTTCCCAACAAGTACGACATCCTTATATTTCTGCCATAGTGCAGATTATTTCTTTTGTTTGCATACTACATGTTACATTTTTTGCAAAATCAGTACATACTGTTAGTATAGTAGGTGGTTTTTCTTGCAGAAATTTGGAAGAGGATGATAAAACTCACATCTGAGCCAGGAGATAGTTGGCCTCCTGTATTCTCTGCAGAAAGATCTGAAACAGTGAGCCTCTGTCCAAAGTTTACTGATGAAACAACATGCTGTTTCTCATTTTGCTTAAAACCTCAAAAACCTTGAGTGTAAAAACGATAAGTTGTGGTTTTACTGAGGGTTATGTGCCAAATTATTTGTTGGCCCGGAGCCGAGTTGGACTGGAGTCTCTGTGGATTGCCTGGCAACAACAACAAAATGCCAAACCATTACCTTTAAAATTAATGGTGTAAAAAAAACATGCAAATATGAATATTATAAGTTAGTATGATGCTTTGATGGATGATGTTTCAGTGATTATTAGTGGAGCATGTTGGCATGAGAAACTGAGATGGTCCATTTGCAGTCAATTTTATTTTGTGAAAATTGAAAAAGATGAAAATAATTTTCAATAGAGGAAAACTGCAAGTTTCTGACATTGCAGCTTTGATCAGATTATCTTTGACATGTAATTTCTGATATTCTAATGATCTTTAATCCATATTTTCTCCGCAACAAAGGCTGGGACTGCTGTGTCAAACAGTTCATAAATGTCTGTGTGAAAATGATTAAAGGCAACAAGCATAAAGTGCTGCAGGACATCTGATTTAGCTGCTTGATTCAGTTAGACTCAACTTGCTGATGAAAACCACCAGGGTGGGAGTGGAGGCATAAGCTCAGATCCATATGCCTCTGTGACTGTGGAGGTTTAAAAACCATAAATTGTGATTATCATTGATCTCAGTCGTCAGATGCCTAATCTCTATGACTCATATCCGCGCTGGCCACGTTAGGTGACGATGAAGCGTCCTCCCCCACATCTGAAGTCCCAAACAAGTGTTGAGGGAAGCAGTGATAAGCAGGTCCTTATCCTTTTAAAGACACTCCCGTAATCCAACAGTGGTGGGGTGGAGGGAGGGGGCTTCAGCTTTAAGAGACTTAGTCTGGATTATAGCTAGTCCTCCAAATTAAACCAAAAGTCAGCTTTCTGCAGTTGCTCATGCAAGCTGGCGACTGGCTTGTTACCAGCATTACTAACAAGGCAAACGATGGAGGTCTATAATTAGAAAATGCTCTCATTCAGCCACCAGGCGAAAACATGTACAGAATATCAGAAGCAAAAGCCCAACTCGTCCTCACCTAAACTGAATATCCTGCCTTCCTCTCCGCTTTCACTTCCCAGCTGACCTCCTGTGACTGCACTCAAAATGTCTTCCGTGCTGTGTACCTGACTGTCGCTGCCAACCAGCTTAGCCACAGACAAGCTTCTCAGCCAGGGCAAGGCTGCTCTGTCCCCATTGATGCTGCTTCCCACAGAAAAACAAGGCCAAATCTGGGGCTTAGAGGCTAAAATAATCATTACTGGGTAGCGAACAAATGAAAAGTCAGAACACCAACTCCCATGTCTGCCCCCCCTCCCCACCCTTGATATTTTGTCTGCTGTCCTATCGTACATAAACAAAACGGGGGCAGCCACATATTATTAACATTTAGGATGGACACTGAAAACTGAGAGAAACAAAGAAAAAAATGTACGAAGCAAAAATGTAGAAGAATAGTTATAATAATCATTAGGAAATCTAGTGATATTGATATATTTGAGTTAAATACGAAGCAAGAGACAAGAGACAGTTAGCGTAGCGTAGCATTAAAAAAACGTTTTGGGAAGCTAACTGTTTTCCTATGCTAGCAGTGTTTATGCAACGCCATGCTAAAAACCTCAAAGAACAACCTGTCATCTTGATTCATTAAAAAGCAAATTAGTTAATTTCTTAATTCTTATGAGTTCCATATACATCCATAGGTTTCTATGCACATTTTTAATTCGCATTAAAAAAAACCTGAGTGGAACAAAAAAGCAAAAAAAAAACATTTATGCTTGCCTGAAGTGAAAAAAAAGTGCAATCAAAACAGAGTTAGTGAATAAATGTTTTCCAGGGAATAAACGTGGTTGGGGACTCTGACCTTAGCAACACAGACCCCAGCACCGGGGGTCTGCTTTGGGACTGACCCTACTGTGACCCCTGATACTAGTGTTTGCACTGACTGACCTGCATGCAGTTGCTACAGCTGCCAACTGAAGGTTAACTGAAACACTACTAGCAGCAGAGACCGGTGCTCATTTAATTATGTCATCTTGTTGCGCCCTCTTCTTATTCAATGGTGTAGTTGTGTTCCAACTGAAGAACTGATGCCACCTACTGCTTCTCTCATATCACAAGTGGATGAAAACAAGCACTCAGTCAATTTTTATTTTGCTGATTTTCCTAAAATTCTGTTAAAATTGTGGATACATTTGCTATATTTTCTTATTGCAGTGTTTAGGAATCATATTAATAGTCCTTTAAGGGTTCAAGGAAACAAAACTGTGTGTGTTCCCATGTGTGAATGTGTGCGTTGTATCATAGATGTCGGAGCATTAACAGCCCCCACAGCCTGCTTTGATGTAACAATTCCTGCACTAGATAAGCCACTCAGTGACTCAGTGACTCCTGCCGTGCTCCCCAACAGAGCAGTCAACCTCTCTTATTAAAGCACAAAGATCACAAGCAATCTTCCCTTTAACATATACACACTGCCTTCCTTTCTCATTGACTCCCTATAAGACTGAACTGGAAACAGCCCTCAAATGGAGAACAGGTACAGGAGAGTAATCTTGAACTAAGGAGGTTACTGGGGAAAGTACTGCTCTCGGAGCAGTCTGACACAGGCCAAGTGCTTTTCATTCATTAACTTGGCCCGTCTATGCTGTGGTATGTCAAACGGTGGACGTGAGGGGAAAGTCAAAAAGGGCGTCCCATTGTGCTCCACAGCCAGACACTGACTGAACCCCGAATATTGTTTTCTGATGCCATAAGAGAGCACAAAGAGGCGGGTGAAGTCGTTATCAATTCCCTTGGAAGGCAATCATAACTATTATCATTAGTAGTGTTTTCATCCTCCGAGCCCAGCCCAGAGTGGATATCTAATCTATTCCCTGACACACATTCTTGTCTTTCCAACTTGACCTGGTATCACTCGAGCAAAGAAATGGTTTCCCGCCTCCCTAGAAACTAGATATGGGCATAAATAATAGGCCAGGGCCCTTTCTGAAAAGCCCTAATCCCAGGAAAACAAACCTGAGCGAAACAGGCCCACCTGAATTGCTTTCAGGAAAACTAGATAATCAAAATGCAAAACAGTCTTTGATAGAAAAATAAGCCGACTTCTAACAACAAATCCCTTACACCTAACATCAGCAAATTCTCCTCCTGAACTTTTATTTGTATGCTGTGTTTGGTTTTTTAATGTAATCACACTGCACACGGTGCTCCATCAATGAGCTATTCTGATTTATGTCAGCCTGAATCAGACTGACTGCTTAGAGCTTTACAGACATCATGAATGAGAAAAGGAGCCACACACTGAACACATTAGGGGTCCCACCATCTCCTCAGACAGGGGGACAATGGGAAAGGGGAGTGGATATAAAGGAGGGGGATAACAGGGGTGAAGGAATGGTTGGCGCTGATCGGGAAGAGAAAAGGGAGAGAATGGGAGGAAAGAAAAGAAGAGGCCCAAGACACTGGCCGCACAGGGCAGAGGGAACACGAGGGCTCTGAGAGGCCTATACTCGGTCATAGCCCATTAGGCTGGCTGGGTGAAAATGCTACAGCTCATTACATGCTCTGCCTCTGTTCTGTGGATGAACAATGCACAATTACGCTACCCTGCTGCTCCTCTAGCCATACTGCTGCATGGCTCTGAGGCGGCCGATATTGCTGCTATAGTGGCTCGCCTGCCAACAGCCTCTGTGCTCATCAAACATCCCATACATGCGCTCCCTAATGCGCATCCAGGTTTATGTCTAGAAACAAAAGCGCTGTATGAATTTACTGAAATGAAAGGAAGGGGAGAAACAGGAAAGACCGCTCAACCACTGGAGCAATCCCAACAAAGGTATAATGCAGCATTTGTGTGTGTAATACAATGATGTTTGCTCCCTTTTGTCTGCTCAGTCTTCTTGAAATTCTTTTAAAAAAGGTAGAAATGTCACAAAGGGAGGATTCTTTTGTTTCCAGCTGAATTAAGTTTCACCCGATGTTGCAATTACGGTGGAGCCAGGTGCTAACGTACAGCTCCAAACACATGAGGAGTAAAGAGTGTGAAGTGTTAGCAGGCGTCACTGAAAGTATCGTGACAATATCTGCAATGCAGTGAATAACTAAGCTCAGGATTCGGCTATCCAGCAGCAAATTGCTTCACTTCAAGTCTTCCTCCTTTCCATTCTACAATTATGCATGCAGAAGTTGACATTTAATCTGATGGGGGAAATGCTAACTAACATCCTCCTGCTCCCTCTTTGTTTTAGGCAAAAAAAAAAAAAAACAGGACACTTGGAAAGGTCATTCTTCCCTGGTGTCAGAGCTGGCTGCTTGGAAAAGTTTCCTTTCACAATGAGTATTGTTACGTTTAACAGAAACCCCTCCCCCCCTCCTCTGTTTCCCTGTCATTCAAAAAGCATTGTGAAAAAAAAGCCCTGGGAAGTCTTTTAACACTGTGGCAACAAGTCCTGTAACCTGGGGTTCAGCTAAGACAGCAAAGCAAAACTAAATTACAAGCCTGATAGCCATGAGTTTTAATTAATACCTTTTCTCTCTACATATTTGGATGAAATGAGTTTTTGGCCACACTCAAATCATAATGGTCATTAATAGAAAATTATAATTACTTTTTTCTCGTTTACTCGGCGAAAAAACATTCTGGTTTTGTTGTTCTGCAGACAGATCAGAAAAAAAAAATCCCCACAGAGGAGGCTGATTGTGAGTCCCTTGTTATTCTTATCTGTGAGGAATATACTGAAGGATGTTTTTGTACACTGTATGCCAATACACGTTGTACAAATGATTCTGTTTTAATATTTCTGAGCCAGAGGGACGAAGGCGGACACATTTGTCTTGACATACACTGGCTATGACAGAGCAAATAGTATTGTGAGCTTCCCCTGCAAATAGATTTCACTCCTGGCCATAACAAGTCTTAGGGTTTGTGTTTTTAAACATGACCTTTTCTATCCTATATTAATGTAACTACAGGCATTTTCAACCACAGGCAGCAAAATCTGCATTAATGAGATATGAGGTTATATATTTTATTCTCCTGGAGCCTTCCCTTGTCGTAGCTTTTCCTGAGATTTGTTTTCTCCTTCTTAGTTTTACTTTACATTAACTACTGCAGGGCTTTGACATGCAAACTTTGTGAGAAAATGAGTGAAAAACAGTGTATGATTGCTTCAAAATGGCTTAATAAATCCATTTTTTTCTTGATGGTCCACACTTTAACTTCCCTCCGTGTTGGGACTTGGATTTCCGTGACAGAAAACAGAATGCTGCATATTTGTGTCTGAGAGTTTAATTTGAGAAATAAAAAAACAACGCTGCGGGAAACTCATTTAAATGGGTAATTACGTCCACGCAGCATTGCTTGCAGGGCTTAACAAGGTGCGTAATGATGTCCCCTTCCCCAGCGATAAACATCATCACTGTGTCCATTTCCTTCACTCCATTTAGCCTTCTCTCATTTACGTGTAGACCCATCAACTTATAAGCCCGATGCCATTATACCCCTTTTTGCATTTAGGTACGTCTCGTGTAAAAAAAATCTTTTAACATAAATTGTTGCACCACTAATGCCATTATGTGCCTATCTTCGTCTCCACACAAAAAATCCCCTTCCTTTGATGTTTAATAGGTTTACAAGAAAGTTAATTCTTTCCACATGATAGAGCTTTTAAAGTAATTTAAAAAATATTTTCCTTTTCAGTGCTGTCGTCTTGAACCAAGTAAAATCATCTCAGAAAGATGGATGAATGATTAAGTTGATTAGTGCCGTCTGATTTGACTTTTTTATTTTGATGTAATTGTGTGCTTGTGTGTCTCTGGTGTATAACACAGCTTGAAAACGCCTTCTGTAGCTCATATACTTTGCTGATTTTATCAAGATGTTCAGCCATTTGATGGTTTTATCCTGGACTGTCAAGATTTTAAGGAAATAGAGTCGGTGCAAAATGCCGACTGAAAGCACTGGCTTTTGTTAATACCGCCGTCTATGCTGCAGGTACATTGAAATAATCATAATGTTTGTTTTTTTTTCCAGGGGAAAAACATCTCGTACCAACAATAGAAATGGGACATTATTGCTTTCTGTAGAGCTTGATATGGTTTGTGCAATAAAATCTCTTCCTCATCCTAACACCACATTTTACAGAGAAAAATAACATGTTTCAGGCAGCAGCAATACAGGTTGAGGAAAATCATTGGCATTCTATAAATAGACCTCTCTCCCCTCTTCTCTTCTCTTCCTTTCTGCCTCTCCTGGTTTTTCCAGGGCCCTGCCATCTCTCTACAGCAGCTATTACTCCCTCTGCATGCTCCTCACCGGTCAAATGTGGTTAAGGACACATACAGTGACATGTGTACATCAGACGCCATCACTCATGTGTTTTGACTCTTAAGCTCTTTGGCTGGATGCTCTGATCCCAACGAGAGGGTGGCAACCCGGCGGGCCCGGCTGCTTCTGACTGGCTGCCTGGGGTTGTTATGTCATTTCATTGTACCTCTGCAACATCGAGAATGACGTGCAGTGATGGGGTGTTGCGGGTTGGGGTCAAGGCTATAAAAACCCAACCAAGTGTAAAACTAGCACTGGTTGTGCATGAAGTGAAAACCATCTTGTTGAGTAATGTCACAAAAATCAGCCTACAGCTTCACCAGCGCCGTGTGTTACACATGAGGGGGAGGAGCCAGCGGAGGAACGCAATAAAGAGGGCACGGAGTACATCACTGTTAATTTATTTCTGACAGACAAGGCTTTATTTCACCTTATAAACACTGACACTTGAAAAGCAGAGCATTTCTGAAGTCCCTGCCTTACAAATAACCTCTCTAAATAATTAAGAGGTTCATCTGCCACTCAATCAGCGCGCGTCTGAAGCTTTTGGAGATGAAACGATTCTTTCTCAAATCCTTTGAAAGGAGGAGAGTTTTCAGAATGCAACATACACCTCCCACTCTTTTAACGCATTACTTTTTTCTTTTTTTTCTTTTTAAAACACCAGCTTTAAAGATCAAGCAGTTATGTATCATTTCCCCTATCTATCTGGATATCAATTATTGTTTCCTTTCCACCAAGATTAGTCTTTCAATCTCTTTGACAAACTGTTCAGAGCCGAGGAGGTGTTGCATCATCGGAGAGTCTGGCTGTTTTTTCTACCCATAAGTCTTTTCAAGTAGAAATTGGCTATATATTGTACATTGGCTGCTGGTCTTAGGTTGATTAAAGGGATCATTTAATCATTAAATTAACACATTTTAATGTTTAATGTTTGGCAAATTAAGTAAAGAGAGATTTGTTTCTAGAGTAGGGGTGTCACGATTCTCCAAATCCACAATTTGATTCGATTTTAAAATCACAATTCAATTGAATTTCTGAATTCAAGATTTTTTTTTTCAGCACTGGAGGATGAAGAGCAGGCAGATCCAACATGGGGCTTGCATGGCACAAATGCAGAATATGACTTTTTTCACAATTCACCTCATTTGAGAAAACATTTGTGTACATTAAATATTTTTATTTATTGTGAAAACCTTAACCTTCATTTGCTGCCAGTTACAATATTCTAACATAAATGAACCTGGGACTGACCCCTACATGAGGAGAATTTTCCAGTTCTGTTGTTTTTTTGGCATCTGTGACTCCAGATAGCGGCCATGTTTTATGGAAAACAGCAGCTGCAGGCTACATTGTGTCATTATTTTTTTTCTTTAGACGAGCATGTGTCAATCTTACTTTTTTAAATTTTAAATCAAAATCGCAACCTTTACACCTTTATTCGAGATACTGGCGTAGACGTAGGTGTAAAGGACCGGAGGGTTCATTTCTTTATGTAAGTCTAATATTTATCCTGTTTTAAATGCGTAGACCATAAGAGGTGAAATCTCTCGGTTTGTTTTGCTGAAAATGTCAGACTCATTCACTTCTATTCACTTCCAAATGGCATTGAAAACTGTGAATACAAAGCTGACAAACAGAAGCTGCAAAAATGAAATCAGGCAATGAACTTCTACATTTTGAAAGAAGCTCCAGCCAGTCTCCTGTTGCGGTAATGCGTGTATTCAGCAGCAACGTGAGAGCTGAGACGAGTTTTACTTTCACTTTGTGCTTCTCTGCTTTCTGTGTTGCCATCTTCCAATTACACTTTCAACCAATTGTTGATGTTCTCTGCTTTCTGTCAATCACAGCATGTTCAAGTCAACAAACAAAAGCTAAATTATTCTGGCAGATACAGACTGAGACTTTTAACAGACTGAATTTCTGCACCATCCTCTTTAAACGGCCTTTAAAATACATTTCTTACAGTTAATAAGCTGCTAAGATGAGGGTAAAATATTAATTATTTCATATACTGTAAAACTGTCAACACTGAGGAAAATCAGTTAGTAACTGCAGTAAATATGTAAGTTTTTCATTAGAGCCGTTCTATAAAATCTAATGTTACAAAGACAGAAACTATCAGGGAAATCTTATTAGCAACATTTATAGCTGTGCATGTCTTCAACACCAGGGAATGATGACAATATCAAAACAACATTAAAAGAGTACTTTAAATGCAGAATCACAACAGTGTTTGATTATCGAATATGTCGGATTATGCCGCTCATTTCTCCTGCTCTGAGATCTCTGAGTCGGTCATAATGATGTAAATGATAATGTCACAGCCCATATTTCAAATAAATGTGACACTCCATAAGAAATATTGTGTGTGAGTGTGTATTCGCGAGTACGTGTGTGGGGGGAGATTGGCAGTTTCAACAGATGTGTAGTATGCGCTGACAGCATGACATCTACTTTGCATGCTCAATATGACACGTTTGAATGCTCCCATGCATATTGTCCTGATGTGAAGTGATAGCGAGGGATGTGCAGCCTCGCTGGAACCACTCCCCGTTGTCTCTCATACATCAATATCAAAACATCTTCCTTACTAACAGGGAAAAACAGCACGACTGGTGCGCTCAGATACCATGTCAGGTTTCTTTTTTGCTATGTTCATTTTCTCATTTAGGTTCCTTTGATTGACTGTGAATAAACAAACACAGAATGTACATCCTTTTCTCTTTTGTCTGCATGTGAACCTGACACTGTGGCGTACACTACAGTACAGTAGTGCTGATGTAGCTGCAGTATCTTTAAGGAGACAGTGCAGAGAGCATGTGGAGCATGACCGCATTGATTATCAATTAAAAAATGCAATGTGTAATTTTCTGCTGTTAGGGTTTCTCAGTCAAAACAATAAGAAAAAGAGAGAGCAAAGCTGTCACTGCACACTGTAAAACCCAACTTATTGTTTCAACTTAAATATGTGAGTGTCAGTGCTGCGAAATAATTTTATGACAAGACAACAAGGGAAAAGAAGTTACCTCAAATGATTCTTGCTACTTGACTCAATATTTTAGGTTAAAATGACTTTTTGCACAAATCTTGTTGTATTGAAAAGGAAAATTTTGTTATAATAACAAACAAGCAACATTGGGTTTTACAGTGCAGTCAGTTTCTCCCTGCTGGGATTCTTTCAGTTTTCAGCAGTCAGGAAGTTTAAACTGGAAGACAAATTATCGGTCGAACTGCTACTAATGATTGTGCAGCTCGTTTCAGTGATAACTTTATGGTTAGGGTTGGGTGATATGGCCAAAATCTTCTAGAACAGTATATTTAATTTGAGATCAACAGTAAGTATTATTGTAGATTATTTGTTCTATATATTCAATAAAGAAATTATTATATATGGCCATACTGCACTTCAAATTTGATTATTTTCTTATTTGGAATTGTCAAAAACAACTGCCTCCCATTAGACCACACTTAAGTTAAAAGAAAAAGACTCAAAACAATAAAACTAAAATTGTCAAGTTTTAGGTTTTCACCTCCTGCTCTGTGTTTTTAAATCATGTTACTTGTAGACAGCTGGATCTGCGAGTTCAAGAAACTGTGTCGAAATAACAATCATTTGAGGAAAAATTAGATCATGCAAGAATAGCTACCACGGAAAAAAACATATTGCCAAATCTCTACCAGACGACACATTTCTACAGTTGCACGGTATTGATTGTCATATTGCCCAACCCTATTTAAGATCCAGACAAAGGTAATTCATTCATCCTTCATATAAAGTTATAAACAACAAAAAATCTACAAAGGTTATCTTAAGAATATGGCTTAAAACTGGATCAAATGTCTATTTATGACAACTTCTGGCATGTGCATGACTCCTGTGACAAGTGACAGACACAGAGCAGTCTATGACAAAAGTGACAGATTTCTCTAAGTTTGAAATTTGTTGGAAACATTTATGTATAATGTTAAATACACAACTCAAAATAAGTAACATAGTTATATTCATTCAGCATAAAACTTCTACATTTTATTCTTTTAACTAAACTGGTGAAGAACACTCTCCAAACATTTTACACCATGTGGTGCAAAGACGAATCTTCTTTTATTCTAATTCATTCATCACGCTTTTCTGAATCATTTACCACCTGTGCAAAAGAAAAATCTCCTGATCAATAAAGTAAGATATCTAATTTTCCTGCTATGCTCATTATCTGGAATCACAGGTGTGAGAAGCCTTAGTACACATTACAAATTAAAAAACATTCTAGCCAAAGGCCATTCCTTTACTGTATAATTGTCTCCCTCACCAAGTGATTCACCATAATTAAGCCATGGAAGACAGCTCTATTCTCCTGTGAGCGTTCATATTAGTGCTACCACAGGCAGGTCTAACAAACATCTCACAGCTGATGCTTTTCAAAACAATGGACAGCGTTGTTCAGGGAGGTATATGCTGGTACACATTCTCACAAGGGAGAATACAATATACACAATGCAATAGCAGGTATGAGGCCTTCGGGGAGACCTGTCACTGTTATCTTGGCCGAGTCTGCCTGTGTTTGTGTGTGTACGTGTGTGTGCCAGCGTGCTTTGTCTGAAGCAGGAAAAGCTCGACTCCAGCTGCTCTGACACAAGCAGGATGTTCACTGCCCCATATAAAACTAACAATGGAGGAGAACTCTACATCGATCTGAAATATAATTTACAAAGCGACACGTATCCTCTTTACCTCCGTTAGCTAACTTAACCCGACCTCGAGTCCACATTCTGATGGCTATGCTAATTTTAATCTACGTGTTTGGAAAATAAACAAACACAGAGTTATCATGGTGCCCTGGTGTAAAAACAAAAAGCTCTTCCGCCGAGGATAAATGAATCATGGATAATTATGAGGTTGCCCTCAGGATGAAAACAATTTTTTGGGGACAAAGCAGCCTTAGTAATCACAACAGTGCAGCCACTCGTGTGTCCTAGCCAGTCAATGGGATATGGGTTGAGGACTTGTGGAGTCAAGTGGTTTCAAGCCCAAGCTTGCTCATTGTAACAAAGCAATTATCAGTCATTTCACTGCTGTTTGTTTGTGCTATAAATGGCATTGTAATTACACTGAAACATTTTTTATTTAAGAGCAACATTTGTACGTACTGTAGAGCTTCTGTCTCTTGCAAATGTCACAATGGGGAGGAAAGAAAACAAAGACAACTGTTGTTGCGCTGGGGTTACTCTGTCGGAGGGTATAAGGCACGCTCCCGCCGCCTCCATCTCTCACTAACTTTCTTAATCACACACACACACATTCTCTTTTCTCAGGCCAGGGAAAATATGCAAAGGCCGGGTCAAAGAGATGTTTGTCAACATCATGTGCAAGGCGGAGAGCAATGGAAGCTGCATGCTAAACAGGCCCGGCTTCTATCAAGCCAATCAACTGCCTCTAAGCAAATGAGAGAACGTGGTCGGAGCTCAGACACCTGGCATGAGACTCACTCACCCCTCGCTCACTTCTTCTTCTGCTGCTTATCTCTCGATCTGCGCTCACACAGCTCTATCAAGACTTCTCCGAGCTTTGCATATGGAATCATCCGAATCAATCTTCAGCCCTATTTGTCTCCCTCTCCACTTTTTCATTAGCTGAAACAAATAAAGGCTCTCCTAATCCTGCGGCAAATGTGCTTTTATTGGATGGTTAAGCCACAGAGACAGGATGCTCGCTAGTTGATTTCTGTGTGCAGCCAGACTCACATTATCTTGTGAGCTGGGGAAAAGGCTGGTGGTGACCCGCATAGCACTACCTACCAGCCAATACAATCACAGCATACGGGTCACTGCGTGTACCTGCTGAATCCCCCACCTCTGCCTCCACTGACCAGATTACTCCACAGGACAACCCCCACAACATTTCTCATTCCTTCCACCTGTGTTACTCACACACACACACACTCAGTCAGAACCAGCTCAGACAGGCCCAGTAAATCAGCATGCCTGTAAGTAGGTCTCATTGACCCCTCAGGATCCACCGGTGCCTGGATCTCTCTGGATCATCCAGTCAATACATCAATATCCATCTTGTGTTTCTTGTTTTAAGGCCCGCACTCCCAACCCCCCCTAAACACCCCCCCTTCTTCGCACTGAATGTCAAACGGAGATTGGAGTCATCAATTACAAGCGTGTGTGTGTGTGTGTGGAACTGGAGCTTATTTGCTGTTGTCTATAGGAGAGAGCATGATACACATTCTTATACAAACACACACACCGACGTACATTTTTTCCTCTCTCACACACACACAAACATAAATGCCCCTTCCTCCCATGGGATCAAGGAGAAGTGGGTCGTGAAGAGAAAGGTTTCCCAAAGAATCCAATAGACCAGCTCGCACATAAGAAAATCTATAAACTAAAGATCAGCTGGTCTGCATACACTCTGTCAGGCTGAATAGTCTTCAGAGCGTCAATGCTGTGCTGGAGCCATGCATGGTATGTCAGGCTAATTCAATGGCTGGCTGTGCAGAGCGGGCATGCAGTAATACTGCAGCCAAATGGACAACAACACAGATAAAGCATTTAAGCAATGATTATTCTTTCTGCTAGCACCTGAAATGACGTGTGGTGGAGCTGATTAGCCGGGTCAATACATCTGGCAGGTGCTCAGGCTCATATTCTTTTTGCAGTAGCTCAGCACAGACAAATAAAAAAAAACAAAAAAAAACAAGTGGAGTAAGAGAGGCCAAATAATCCACTTTGTCAGGCCTCCAAATTCTGCTTGGCAAAGCGCTCCCAGTCACAGGTCAGCCTCAATGTCTCGGCCCTTTGAAATGCCTTGAAGGATTCCACTCAGATCGACTGACAGAATGTCACACGTGCCATTTTAAATAGCTCAGCTATCCATCAATAACAGGGAGACATTTCACTGACATTATAATCTGTGGCACGATGGAATGTGAAATATCACAAGACCTTGAGATGTGTTGAAAGGTGATGCATTGATTCTCTACAGCTCATTCTTAAGATTCAGCACGACCAAGGAGACCTATTAATAATAATTAATGGAAAAGGAAATCTAATAAACCTGACTGGGTATTTTTTTCAAACCAAACCTCCCCTTTTCCTGTACACCCAAAGCAGCCCAGCCGAGGATTTAGGACAGAGCACAGCGGATTGTATCTCACCTCTGGCAGTGGCATGCCGTTGATGATGAGGTCTGGCTGCTGGTGGCCCTGCCCAGTGAACGGGTGCTGATAGCCATGGTTGGGAGCTGCATTGCGTGAGTTCTGGTTCTCCACGTTGAGGAAGGTGCTCTCGGAGCGCCTGCAGCCCAGGGGCAGGCTCTGCTGGTGGTAGTCGAAGTAGTTGAGCGAGGAGGTGAGAGACGAGCAACTCACCACATTCATCTTGTCCGTCTCCTCGACGTCACGTGGCACCAGGCGGATGTCGTTCTTGCTCAGCTTCTTCTTCTTGCTGGACTTCTTCTGGTTGCCATATGAGTACTCCGCCACCCTGCGCAAGTAGAAGAAACTGAACAGACTCAATAAAGCAGTGTTCCGCCTTCCCCTCCCCTGTCCACATGGTCAAAAAGCGCCAGCCACATCAGCAAGGCCGCTGTTGGACCATGGGTGCCAGACAAGCGCTCATTGCCTGTGTCCAGAGGTGGAACAGCACACTTTAAGTGACCTCCCCACCTCCTGGCCTGCAATGGAGCTGTTTTCCCTTGTTTGTTTGCATTTGCATGCTCAACAATCGACATGTCACAAACAGGCAGACAATATGTAAACATGCCAAAACCACAGAGGCAAAGCAAAAGAACACACTGGTACTGAGCAGCACTACCGGTATATGCAATCATATTCAAAGCACACAACCCACACTAATTTTTTTCTTTCATTATCAAGCGAGCCCACTAGCAGCACGGAGTGCACGAGAACTGCAGATTCAAATTCATTTAGCTGCTCTCAGTGGCTGCTGCAAACTTGAACTGAGTATTTTGACTTTAATAAGAGCAAATGAGCAGCACAGCCATGTTTTATCAAAGGATCCTCAGACTGGGGGAAATATCCATTCTTCGCACAGCCTTGCAGTTTTCCACAGTAGAACAGATGCTACGTTCTCTATAGTGATGACTACAAACTTCACTAAACAGATTCCATATAATTTGTGATGTTTTTCACCATCTGCATTGCTTCAAACTGGAAGAGGCCATTTTTAACCTCACAGCGTGGAGCATATGGTTTATTTTCTGTTAAATCCCACAACAAAACTACAGTTACCCATGAAATTGCAATATCTGGAATGTCTCTGTTCCTGCTTCTCCAACGCCTCAGCCCCCACTGGCCTCTGTTCCTCACTTAAATGCATCTCTAATCCTCTGTCGCTTCTAAAATCACTCTGGCTAAGACGCACCACTGTAGTTTGTCTTTTTCATTTTTCCTTCAGATTGCATCTTCAAAACAGCTCCCTCCCCCATTCTAGCTCCCCCTTGATTCAGAGGAAAGAAAATAGGCAGCTGCAAGAGTAGAAAATACTCCATCTCTTTTTCATTTATCATTTTAACATGTTGTCTCTCTGCTCTGTGCCCAAATTGAAATCTGGGAGGGGAAATCTTCAGAGTCAGACAGAGTGACAGAGGACAAGCAATAAATTGGAGATAACTGCTCCTCATATTCGAGGTGGCGACTGAGAAGCAGAACACATCAGTGCTGATTAAAGCACCCAGCAGGGAGAGTGGCTCACACTAGGAGAGTAAAGTACCGAGAGCAGTTTTGAATTTGGAATTTGTAGTTGTCTGTTGTTTATTCTCTGAAAAAAAAAACATATAACTGGCATTAAAATATGATATTGCATAAAGTAGCTGCTGTGATCAAGCTGTCAAAAATATTGGGATCCCTCTGAAGCAAATCTGGTTTGAATAAAACATATTCAGAGTATTGTCTTGGTGATGAGAAGAAATGTGTTTCTTCTTTTGACAACATAAAGGTGAATGGAGTAGCTGTGTTTTTTCTACTACAACAATTTATTTTAATATTGAAGTGTATTAATAAAGTGTTAAATAAAACACCTAAATAGGTGACTAAATAGTACATAAGGATACTAATTAAATATTTAAAAAAAATATTCCTAATCTCAAATGAAAAAAAAGAAATAATCTGAGCACTACTGGGAGTGTTTTGGAAGATGTTTTCAAGACTACATGCTTGAAAAATGGCCTAAGTTAACTTCGAATTAACAAAATTATGTTTGGAGCAAAATATGATTATAGCTTCAGGTTAAATTCTCAAATCCAATCTATATGTAAATTTATAGTGGTAATGTGGCACAGGGAAATCAAAGCCAGAGCTGATGTTCAGATTGATGAACAAAACAGAATGTTCAATATGCAAGGTCCAGAAAATAATAATAATCTGCTCCTTCCAGGAAACTGGGTGAACACTTAATAATGATGTGACTCTAATGATTTTCTTTTTTTATATTCTGAAGGATATTTTTACATTTTTTGTTTTCATTTTTATGCTATTGCTGCAAGTGTTCCTTGGTGCAGAAGAAAGCAGAGGGAAATGTGAGTGATCCTGGAGGACTGTCCATAATCACACTGGATTAAAGCTGATAACAGCCAATCAGCCATGGTGGACGTTAAATAATAAATGTCTGGAACTGCTATTGAACCAGTGGGACGTTAATTGTCCGGCAGCACACCCGCAAATTGAACATGACAGTTGAACCGTCATATTTATGAGTCAATTGGTTACAATGGAAGGATTAAATCAATCAATCACGTTTCCTTAACACGGAACAGTGGGCCTCAGCAGAATGGCTCTGATTTAAAGCAGCCTGCCTCACTTTCAGCTGCTGGGGGGGGGGGGGGGGGGGGGGGGGGGAGAGAAATCTGCAGTCCTCACATTCAGGCCTCTACATGCTGCATGACAAAAGCAATGCACTCACAACTCGCAGTTTCAGGCACGATCGCGGGGACGCGCACGGGCACACACACACACACACACACACACACACGATTGAGTCAGTACCTGCAGTTGTACGTCCGGATCTCCTTGTTATCCCTCTTGCACTTGACCGCCACAAAAATCATGGTGACGAAGAGAATGGCTGCGATAGAGCCCAGAGCGATGATGAAGATGAGGGACAGGTTGACGGGTCCAATAGGCTCCTGTGCGTTCAGGTCTGGTGAGAGGTAGACCACGATGTAGGCCGAGGCGGACAGGGAGGGCTTGCCGTGGTCCCTCGCCACCACTGTGATCTCGTAGGTAGATTTGACGTTTTCTCCAAACATCCGGGTGGAGCGCACCTCACCGTTCACCTGGTCGATTTCAAAGAAAGCCCTGTCCCCCTCTGAGATGGTGTAGGTCAGCCGCCCGTTCTCCCCCTCATCGTAATCGTCTGCTTTAACCTGGGTCACCATGTAGCCCACCCCAGCATTTCGTGGGATGGACACCTCCGCTGTGCCATTCACTAGAGGAGGGTTTGTCATGACAGGTGTGTTGTCGTTGACATCCAGGACAACAATACGCACAGTGGCGTTGCTGGATAAAGAGGGGTTACCATTGTCTCGGGCCAAAACTTTGAAATCAAAAGTCCTTGTGTACTCATGGTCGAATGATCTCATGGAGTAAATGCGGCCTGATGGGTTTATGCTGACATATGTGTTTACATCCATGTGCTTAATCTCACCGGGGACTATGGAGTAGGAAACTGTGCCATTCATCCCCAGATCCGGGTCTTCTGCTGACACCGCCAGCAGACACGAACCGGGGAGGTTGTTTTCCATCACCATCTCTTGATAGTGCGGTTTGAGGAAGTGGGGCGGGTTGTCGTTCTCATCTGTGACTTTCACTACCAGAGACTTTGTGGCGCGTAAAGGAGGCATGCCACTGTCCTCCGCCTGGATAGTCAGGTTATATGTGTCCTTCTGCTCTCTGTCCAGCCTGCCATCAACAAGTATAGTGGAGAAGCTCTCATATTCTTGCAGTCTGAACGGAACATTGCCCTGCAGCCTGCATTGCACTTTGCCGTTTGCCCCAGAATCCTTATCTGACACCCTCACCAGCGCAATGACATATCCACGCTGCGCGTTCTCACTAACTTCCACCATCTCTGTGTTCAGAGAGAGTAAACTGATGACAGGTGGGTTATCGTTCGTGTCCATCACGTTCACTGTGACTTTGCAGTGGGCTGGGATCGAGTTGGGACCTAAATCTTTAGCCTGGACGTCAATCTCGTATATTTGCGTGGTTTCATAATCCAAAACCCCGTTGACGGTGATGATCCCGGTTCTGGAGTCAATTTTAAACGCGTCCCTCGTTTTCTCGGTGACGTAACTGTTGAACGAGTACACAACCTCTCCATTAGTGCCCTCGTCGGGATCCGTTGCGTTCAAGTCTATGACTAATGTATTGATGGGGGAATTCTCCATCACATTAACAGTATACACGGGCTCATCAAACACAGGGTTGTTGTCATTAGAATCAATTACCTTGATATTTAACTGGACCGCGCCTATCTTAGGAGGGTCTCCTCCATCTTCTGCGCTGATTTCATACGTATAGTGAGACTGGGTCTCCCTGTCTAACGATTTTTGCACAACAAGCTCAGCAATTTTGGACCCATCCCCTCTGGTCTTTATTTCTAGTCCGAAAAGCTCATTTGGGGTGATGGAATATGATTGCACTCCAAAGATCCCCGAGTCCGGATCGCTTGCCCCCTCTAGGGGAAACCTGGTACCAGGGGAGGCATTCTCAGAAATCTCAATGTCAATGTGGCTCGTTGGGAATCTGGGTGCGTTATCGTTCAAATCCTCTATTTCAACTTTGATGACACAGATCTCCATAGAGTTTGACATCACTTCTAGGGAAATAATGCACTTTGGGTTCTGTCGACAAACTACGTCCCGATCTATTTTCATTTGGGTTGTAAGGATTCCGGCTGGACTGAGTTCCACCCATCGTGGTTCTGAATTGGAAATAACCCTTAAATACGGGGGCTGCGGCGCAATCTGAAATCCTTGCTTTAGTGCGTCCTTTGTCACGTTTCCAATCACTGACCCGGGCTTCATCTCCTCGTTTATTCCATACTTCAGGTTGATCACAGCCTCAGTCCCGACCCAGAATAACAGGAACACAATAATTAATTGTATTAATTCCATTTCCTTGGTGTGCATTGTACCTGTTGAGTTTTTCTCTGCTTAATAAAGATCTTGATAATTACGCACAGGAATTGCGCGTCAGAGAAAACCGGAAAAATGTTCCAAATGATTCATCTCATTCAAATGTCCAGAAAAGTGTGTTGGGTGACGAATAGCTTTTGTGTATGCAAATTATATCATGGTGTGAAAGCTATATTTGTAACAAGTGCTTGAGCCTATTTCACTCTTCTCAGGCAGAGCACATCCTCCGGTCTACTGCAGCGGGCGAAACATTGGGGACGACAGATCTGTGAAAACATGCTGAATCTCCTCACAACAGTGATTTAGCCGTGTAAATCCGTGCAGGTCTTCTCAAGCGGCAAACTGCTCTTACACATGACTCATATGATGAACTGTCCATTTTCAAGTGGGCTGAAAGGAGAATTCCTGTGAGCAAGTCCACAAAAATGTTGAAATCTTCCTTGCAGATTAAGTGAATGGGCTTCAAAAAAGTCCGTGTTCAATTCTCCGCCTTGATGCCTGCAAATATTTAAGTCGCATTTTGGATAAACATCTTGCTCTGTGAGATCTATAACAAGCAGTATATGCTTTCAAACTGCACCTAAAAAGCTAAAAGGATCTGCAGTCACAAAATTATTCAACAGCTTAAGTCCGGATAGCTGTGCCTAAAGAACATGGGTGCGATTGCAGGAATGTCTCATCACATCACTGAAGTCCCGATTATCTTTATTTATTTATTTCCAGCAGATTTAATCTCTCATCCCGTCCGAAAGTCTTGAAGCTTTTACTTATTAATTAATTTCCTCACTTGGAAAAAAAGGCTGCACATATCCCGATAATAAGTCCATGCAACATAAAAAGAAAAAATCCGTTGAAAATGTAGCCAAAAGCCAGTGGGGAGGAAACGATGCTACTGTATGTACAAACGCATCTGATGTCGGGCTGCAGCAAAGTATAAGCACAGCAGCCTAAATCCAGCCTGGTTGAGGCAGAAAAAAAAGAATTCACCACTCGTTGCCAGTAGGCTGTCTAGTTGACTCCAACAAGCGCTCCTCTCGCTTCACTGGTGCACACTGGCGGACGCGCAGCTCCGAGCCGAGCGCTCAGTCTCAGGACCTGCAATCCCCTCAGCCAATCAGGGGTTACACAGGAGGGCTGGGAGCTGCTGGTGGGTGGGGCAAAGTACAGCAATGAAACACGGCCAACTACCTGTTCTCCTGCAGATGGACGACTCAACGGGCAATTACAGCGTACAAGTTGAAACACGGAGCTGTGTATTAGATGATCGTTAGAGCAGCGGTTTCCAAAAGTGGGGTCTGGGGACCCATTGGGGTCTTTGAGACGGTGCCATGGGTGCTACGGGAGGAAAAAAAAGAATAATTTCTCCCAGCGGAGGCGAAGAGGAGATGCTAAGGATAACTTTTCACACGTTTGTCTCTGACTGTAGCCAATTATTTGGAACAAGTCGTATTTTAGATCTTCTCAATGGGGACCCTGGAGGTGATTGTGGACTCATATGGATCTGTTTCACAATTTAGGCGTTAAAGTTTGTGCCACAGCAGATAGCAAGAAGCAAACAGATTCCTCTGCTTCCTTCTGCTGCATATTTTAACTTGCAACTGTACGCATTATGTTACATCACTTAAACACTAACCTGGCGCTCCTATGCGCTACGTGCACCACATTTAAACCTAAACAACATGATGAGGATTCCTAATGACGGATAGATATTATAGATTATGATGTTCATGTAGCAGCATGCTGGGAGGAAGACTAGCCATGGGCGAAACCAATACAAAAGTATACAAAAATTATATTGAAGAAATCCTGCTTATAAATGATCAAATCATACTGGGCCACACAGAGTTAAAAATTACATATTAGATTTTTTTTAATGCTATAAACCTTTAAATTAATAATAATAATAATAATAATAATAATAATAATAATATCAAAATATAACTGATAAAAAATGAATACAAAAATTATAATTAAGTTAATAATTGGTTGCAGGTTATTTAACGTCACAACCACTGATTTTATTTTTTTAAATATATATTTTTGGATGAACACAAGCCTATAATATAGTGTAATAATAATGAAAAAAAATGTTCCATCATATGAAAAATACTAAATTGCCTTCACTGTAATTAAATCGTTTGTGTTTGTCACATGTATAAAGGTTAATAATGAGCTGGGTGGACTGTGACCTCCAGCCTGCAGCTAATAATCATGACAAAAGAAATAAATCAATTATTAGCCGTTATTCAGTCGTCACTTATCTCCGTGTAACTCAGGTCGACACCATATTGAGGCTCTTTATGACGTGAACATTTCATGCTTGAATATGAAGTTCCCTCTTGTTGCTCTGCACATATTCTGTCTGCACCCCTCCCTGAAATCGCACTCTTTTCATTCAGATAGAAGCGGCACAGCCGGTGCCACACACACACACACACACACACACACACACACACACACACACACACACACACACACACACACACCGGCCCTCCTCCCATGCAGCCAGCCTGTCCTCCTGCCTGCCTGCTCACCAGCGCGCTCAGCCGCCATCACATCCTGTGGAGGGCAGGCCGGTTTCAAAGTCACAAGGGTGACACCTAGCGTCCGCTCGATTCTCTGATTCCAGCTTGTCCATTTATTCTTTTTCTTTTTACCCCCAGACTATTTTTTTTTCACCCCCTCGATGAAAAACATAAGCGTGCCACAAGAATAACAATGAAACACACTGACAAATCAATTTCCTCTTTATATTGGAAGAGAAGTCGGCAGTTTGACCACAATTAATATGCTGTCCAAGAGGTGAATTAGTTCTGAGCCATATCCAATCATTGTTAATCAATAAAGAGTGATTGAACTGCGCATGGGAAGGAGAATAAGGTCATTGTTGTGCAATATGGACATGTAATTCACCTTATTTATTTATGGTTTTATTTATTACAATACTTAAACTGTGTCAGCCAATTAAACACTTGAGGGTGAATAGTAGCAGCTTCACTGGGCCAGTTTTAGGCTACTAGAAGGATATAAAACTGTTTATATGATTCTAAATAAATGTATATGAAGATCTTTGTTGCTACATCTTCTCACCAGCATCTCTGAATAACACTGTAGTAAGATAAAACATTTAAAAAAAGAGGAGGCCACACTATCTTCTAAAGGAGTCACTGTTAAATGCCTCGGATTTGATATTCTTTTGAGTGAAAATATCTCCACTTCTCTTGCATAATGCAATCACATCTTGACAAACAAGCAAGTATCAACAAAGCAACTTGTTTGCTCTTCCGTAACACTTTTCAAGACATGTTGCAGTCGCATAAGGAGAGCGACAGAAGAATCTTTAAGCTCATAAATTCTTAATGTCAGCGAGTTAAACAACTGCAGGCAATTGCAGGGGACTTTCTTTTTCCTCGGGGCTTTCTGATGGCTGTATGTACAACTTAGTGCATAGTACTTTTTGTATTTCTATCAGTCTGAGGCAGTGTTACCGACGCTTGCGTTGCCGGCTTGATTTGCAAAGTTCTCCTTGGCAACAGTGTCAATTAAAGGAAAAAAATGTGACTTTTATTGTAGCATGAGAATGATCAAGAGACTGCTTGTATGAGAAATGGTGAATAAAGCATGCTTTTATTATTGTACCTTGTGTTTTTCATGTATTTATGTGATTAATGTTGTTTTCTAAGAGAGTGAACTGGTTCATGTCAAAAGGGTTGGGCTGCTGTTAACCCTATAATGGAAGGGTTAAACATCCTTGGGCCCTATTTGCAGTTCTACAGAGCCTGATTAGGGCTAAGAGGGTTAAACATGTAGATTTTTTTTACCCCTGTAGTTATTAGGAGTGCAGTGTGGGGAGAAAAGTAACAGCACTGCCCGGAGCTGCAGGGTTGATCATAAACTATGGCGCAGTGATTTAGCCACAATGTATTTCTTTCTCTCAGAGAGTGGTGGCATATTTCATTTATGAGCTACAATCTAAATATCCTTCCTGCTGTTGGCATTCTTTTGTGTCCTTTATTGATTTTACAGCTGCGTTAAAATCCTTAAATTCCCTCTTATGAGTGGTGGTGCACTGAATGTTTAGCATCACTGTTTATTTACATTGCCGTTATTTTTGGTCGGTGAAAGAAAAGTGACGGTTTACTTGTGTATTGGTATCAGTTCTTCAAGCCGAGGAGTGTCTGACTGACCACACATTATGTTTTTCCACCATGATACAGTACATTCACTGATACAGCTACCAGGGGTGTAAATATAGACAGGCAGGCAGTACAGATGCAATGGGGCTGGTGTAGTAGGGGGCCGCAGAGAGGGCAAACAACGCATTGGTTTAATATAGGGCCTTTGTGAGTGATTGAGATTTCCAGCTTGGAAATACACCTGTGTACAAGGAAGAACTTACATTTTGCTTAAAAAAAGGTCCCTGCGGTCAGAACAAAAAACATGGCGGACAGTTCTCTCATTTTTAAGTGAAAAAATCAATATTTTGACTTAGTTTCTGCATAAAAATGGATTTTGATCACATTTCTAGCGAGAAATATATGTTTTATTTTCTAAATATTCACTCAGTGAATGTACATAATCACTTTGTACGTTGATATGAGCGTTGGATATGACTGTCATTAACGCATTGGTTTAATATAGGGCCTTTGTGAGTGATTCAGATTTCCAGCTCGGAAATACACCTGTGTACAAGGAAGAACTTACATTTTGCTTTAAAAAAAAGTGAGTCAATGGCCAACACGGTTTTCATTCTTTGATTTTTTTAAATATATTTTTTTTATAAAATAATCAGTAGCAATCTACATGGTCTCCCATAAAGTTGGAATAATTTTGTTTTCAGACACAATCTGAATGTTTCCAAGGTAATTGCAGTTTCAGTTTCATTAAGCGATTGATTTATAAGTTAATAATAAAGATAGACACTTTATTTGTCAAGAATAAATCACATTGTCACAATCATTCCAATGGAAAGAGGTAAAAAAAAATATTTTAACTTTATGGGTGACCGTATATAACAAAGTCACATATGTTAAAATAATACATTGAATTACATTATTGGGTAACGCTTTATATTAAGGACCTTGTAAAAACCATTAATTAACAAGTAATAAGGCCCTTGTATGTCCTTACAAGATGCTTATTAACATTATTGTGTGTTTATAAGCTTATATAAGTGTTAATAATGGCATTACAAACACCCATGACCCACCCATTATGTCTTTGCCATGCCTTTATTAATCTTATTTTGTTTGCTTATTGATATTAAAATATACTTTATTGCTCATCTATTATAAGTTAACTATAAGTTAACTATGCTTTTTGCAACTCCCGGATCTAAAGCGAACAATGCCTTATTACTTGTTAATTAATGGTTATTAAGGACCTTATTATAAAGCGTTACCCTTTATTCTACATAAACTGTAAAAACTACAAAATCATATACAATTGAATTAATCATTTGTTATGTTCTTTGATAATATTTTGTCACAGATTCATTTTATTGCTTGGTAATATGTCTGTTGATGTTGTCTAATGTTTAACGAAGAACTACGATAATTATTTATTTGAGCTGTTTAGCTTACTGGAACACCACTGTAACATATGCATTTTACACAATATTAGATAATCTTTTATAATCTGTAAGTATTTTTTGTGTTTACATATTTGTCTCCACAACCAAAAAAAGCAGGGTCGCTCTAATAGCGGAAACAGAATGCAATGATTTGCAAATCCTTTGCGACCTACATTCAATTAATAGAGCACAAAGACAAGATATCTGATGTGCAAACCTGAAAACTGTACGGTCTTGTTGGCAACATATTGTTTTAAGTTGATTAGCGTTATTACCTGAGCAGACATTCCCCTTGGAGACAATAAACTATCTTATCTTACCTAACCTTTGAGGAGTTGTTATTGCAATTTCGAAACCTGGTCTCACAGGAATCCGTGAAATAGCCACGGATTTGCTTAACTCAAAATCCGTGGAATAGCCACGGAATCACTCAAATTTCCGTGAAACTGACACGGATTTCGCTACAATGAAAGTTAATGCAATGACAGTCATATCCTGTGGCTATTCCATGGATATTTGTTCCTATTGGTTTGTTCCAAGTCACGTGACTTTCAAGGTCCCGGTGGTCAGAACAAAAAACATGGCGGACAGTTCTCTAATTTTTTGTGAAAAAAAAAATCAATATTTTGACTTTGTTTCTGCATAAAAATGGATTTTGATCACATTTCTAGCGAGAAATATATGTTTTTATTTTCTAAATATTCACTCAGTGAATGTACATAATCACTTTGTATGTTGGAATAGCCATCCATTGTAGCGAAATCCGTGTCAGTTTCACGGAAATTTGAGTGATTCCGTGGCTATTCCACGGATTTTGAGTTAAGCAAACCGGTAGCTATTTCACGGATTCCTGTGAGACCATGTTGTGTAATTCATGCCTGATCATATCGGTGTTGATAGAAAAAAAGGTAAAAAAACAAAACAAATGTATGGTAAATTATTAGTTGTCCAAACTCAACATATATTTTAGAGAGAAATGTATCCTTACCACCATAACAAGATGTCTTCCTTTACTGTGAATGTATGAATGTCTCAATGTATTTCCTAACATACATGTAGCCCTGTACTGTGTGTGCTTTAAGGCTGTGTAGCGGCTCCTTCTTAAACTTGAAGACAGCAGCAGGCAGAGCTCGGCTATTTAAGTCCATGGGAATTTCACAACCTCGCACTGGTTTTTTCAGCGTGTTTTTGAAGCATTTGTGGTGGAAAGCTTGAACCAGTGCAGTTGAAAGTACACAGAGAATGACTGATTTTATTTCATATCATTTTTTTCTTTGCTGCCAAGGAATGGCACACGTCTGTAGTCTGTCCCTGCTGCTTGCTTGGAAAGGAATATCTAAGCTCCTCTGACAGATGCTGGCATTATCACCCCTATGTCCTGCCCGGCACTGGAACTCGGCCCGTGCACAAACACGGACTTACAGGAGCTAGCACAAGACAGCAGAGACAGACAGCGGCACATTGATTCCGAATGAGCAAGATGGCCACGCTTATTTTGGCTGGAGCTGAAGATGACGTTATTATTATGGTCCTCATCCATACAGCTTCTCAAAAAATTGATTTCTCCTGAGCACCCCTTGCCAGAGGCATAAAAAGGAAGGGGAACTGACAGGCTTAATCTATGGGCCTCTCGTCAATGACGATACGCCCTCCACTCCATTCCACACTGTGCCTGTCCATGATACATCAATTAGTATCAACTCGCACCATCCATCTAAGAGTTCACAGAGTCCCCTGGCCTCACCAACACGACTGCAAGTGCAACTCAACAGCAAAAATTGGCTTTTTTCAACTATTTTTCAACAAACTACTTTTTTTTTCTTGTTGTGCTTTTTGGTCGTTGTTGTGCTACTTTTAATTTAATCCTGTTTTTAATCCTAATTTCCCCAAAGCACTGGCCTGGGACCCCCATCGTGGTTGAGTTGAGGAGGAGAGAGTACAGCTCGGCTTTGTGTTGTTCAATCAGTGTTAATACCACTCAATAACATTTCCTTTCCTCCCCGTCTCTTCTCCGTGAATCAGTCAGTGGAAATAAAAAGAGGAAGTATTTGTGTTTGTGCCTATTAGGGGCTTTCTCCTCTTTTATCCATCAGAGAGTTACCACAGAATAAAACTTTTCTCATGACTGCTGCTGATGCACTTGTTGGGCACAAATGTGTCTTCTTTTACCAGCATGAGAGCCACGCTTGATTTTCACAGATTTGATTTGATGTGTTCCAGTAGAAATGTCAAAGGTTTCCTGAATAGCCTCCCTCTGCTCTTGCCTTGCTTTGCAGGAAATGGGTGGGTATGGTGCAGTATTAAAATGGATGTGGACCTTGATGCATACAGATGCAAATGAATGAAAGGATTGTTGAATGTGGCTGTTTGAAGTCGCATGGTTGGTGGGGCTCCTGATCATCAAGAGCTGCATTGATTTAATATGCAGTTTGTTGTTAAAACAATTAATAATTAGTAACCCAATGACCCATTTGCTTTTGAAATGAAACATGTTTAAGAGAAGCTTGTTGTATTTGTGCATAATTGGTTTAGCTATTTATGCTGTTAGATGGCAATTAACAGACTTTGTGTACAATCCTCTCATGTTTAGAGCCAAATATGCTCTCACTGTTTCTCTTTGAATATCTGTATGATAAATAGCAATTAGAATTGTAAAAGGCTATTTGTTAAAGTACTCTCTTTAGAGTGGAATTACTGTTTTAGAGCATTAGCACTTCACTTTATTGAACATTTTTCAAAATTCTGCTGGTTTCATTTTCTCAATTTTTAAATTATCATGCGATAGAATCTCTTCTTAAAAGTCATTTGTGAGAAAAAATATATAAATATATACATTTTAAGTTAGTTAGTTAGTTAGTTAGTTAGTTAGTTATTTAGTTAGTTGATTTGTTTGTCAGCAGGATTACCAACTACCGGCCTGATTTTCATGATCAAGTTGGTGGAAGAATGTGTCACAGGCCAAGAAAGAACCAATAAAATTTAGGAGTGGATCTGATACACAAACTATTTATCACTTGTGTTAACTTGGCGAGATTTGCCAGAGATCTTAAAATCCAGAAGGTGGTAGTAAAGTCCAATAGTGACAAAACAGCTACATTTAGAAATGCAATGCTTCAATCAATTCAATCAAAATCCATATTCATAGTCACCAGAAATCTATTTCAAATCAATTTGGCACATGTACTTCCTCTTTGACCAAAAAAGACACAAAATGACCAAAAAAAGGAAACAAAATGACCAAAAAAGACACAAATTGACCACAAAATGATAAAAAAAATACACAAAATGACCCAAAAAGAAACAAAATGACCAAAAAAGACACAAAATGACCAAAAAAGGAAACAAAATGACCAAAAAAGACACAAAATGACCAAAAAAAGGAAACAAAATGACCAAAAAAGACACAAAATGACCAATAAAAGACACAAATTGACCACAAAATGATCAAAAAAAAGGCACAAACTGACCAAAAAAAGACACAAAATGACAAAAAAAACCCCACAAAATGACCAAAAAAAGACATTAAATTACCAAAAAGACTAAAACACATTAACACATGAACACTTTAACACAGTGGAGACAGAGCTGACTTCCAAAATGATTTGGCGACCCCCAGAAATCATCTCGCGACCCCAATTGGGGTCCCGACCCCAAGGTTGAGAATAGCTGCATTATACTATAGTATATTTCCAATGTGTAAGTACTAGGAAAAATGCAAAGCTGCGATGATGAGGCTTCAGCTAGGCATAACAATGTTTTGAATCATTCCAATAGTTGGCATATATATTCTAATGGCATATACAGTGGTTGTGTTTGCAGATTTGCATATCATAGGAGACTGGACTATTGGCCTTGGCGGAGGTCCGTGCTCTCCAAGTGCCCTTCTAGTTTCTCATTTCATGTCTTATTTTTCCTCTAAAATAAATGTAGATATGCATCCCTGTGCACAACAGTTCATTGAGGAATAAACTGAATATAATATGGTCAATCATTATCATGATTGATGAGACAATCGTGCATTCAGAAAAACTCCATAGTATAGGGCACACCAAGAAAATTTTGGCTCACTCATTGATTTTCTCTTCTCTGCCTGCAGGGGCTCCATTTTAAAGAGAGCTTTACAGATTGTTTGGAGCCTCACATCATTCTTGATATTTGCCATTTACAGTTGTATTTCTCACAAATCACCAAAGAGCTGCTTTTAACACATTTCATTTCCCCCTGAACAGGATTGACCTCCAAACACCATTCTTTTAAATATACCTGAATTGGGAAATCGAACATTTTACAGTAGCTATGCATGCTTTAGGCAACCCATGCTGGTAAAAAATGTTCTTTGAGTTGAGGCGTTTTGGACCCAGTCTGCTATATTGATTACAGATTTTGAAGGTGCATGTTTTATAATGCTTGACTGTTTAAATCACCACATTTCACATTTCCTCTCTGTTTCCATAGCATGAAGCACAATAGGCGTAATCATGGACACAATGATAGGCCGGAGATTTCATTTTGATCTAATTATCCTGCTGTGCAAAATCAGTTGCCTTTGTTTAGAGGCCTGGTTCTGGTAAAGAAGCAGAAAATAGAAAATAACAAAAAAGCCACATACCCCAGGCTCTGAATAGACAATAGACAGGATCTGTGAACACAGAAGTTTCTGTTCACCTGGCGTACGGTCAATTAGCTTTGTGTTGCTGTGTTTATTCAATGTCAGCTCTGATTAATAGGCACAACATGGTGCATAGAACACCTGAAAATGTAGTATGGTGCCTGGGTGGGACATTGTTGCCATCTGATACCATCTCCACAACACGGTGCTTATCTCGCCGCCCCCCCTTGGGGGTGTTTACAGCTGTTTTCTCGTCAAGACAAATTAGTGCGGCTGTGTACCTCTTTCACCCCCTCAGAGAGGAGCAGTGAACGGAGACATCGTGGTCACTGCCTCTCGCCCAGCTCTTGGATTGGTGCATGCTTGGCCATGGTTAGCAGCATTTTAAAGTTGTTAACATATGTCAGTTTTAAGTAAATGTGATTTTTTTTTTGTATTCATAACCTAGGGATCCAAGAAGAGGATAACATATTGTTGGGGTTTTTATTCCCTCTCTTATCTGTCTGTCTAATCTAATATGCGATTTTTTTTTTTTGAGCGGCTGTGGCTGATTTAGCCGTGGTAATACTCTAAATCCTGACTAGCCTGACCAGGCTGCGTGCTGTAAAATGAGAGAACGAGGTTATATTCACAGAGGATAACCTCCCTCCACATAACACACACACACACACACACACACACACACACACACACACACACACACGCACACATTCTTCCTGCCACTGCTGCTTTCTATCTCTAACACAGCTAGAGAAACACTTTTGAACAATTCTACTTAAGACAGAAACCTTGGTTATACAACTAAAACGATTATAGTCTTACACTGACAAACATCCTGCTGGTAAAAAATGTGATTTTGGTTAAAAAGATGACATTTCCTTTTTCAGTGACCATGACATCGTTGTTAGCAAACCCCAGGCGGGTAAGCACAGCCACTCCTGCAGGCACCCATATGTTGCCTGCATGATGGATGCAGGAGCATGGGGGGGGTCATGTTTATTGCTTTTCATAATATGCCACCAGTGTTCTCATGGTAATGAGGACTTTGCCCTATGATTGTGCCAGTTTAAAATGGTACACTTCATCACCTTAATACTAGGCTCGAGCAACATTTGATGGCACAGGCTCCATAAGGCTCACCACAAATTAGTAGGTTCTAGTTATTTCCGCATTAGCTTGTCAACACCTCATCTTAATTTCACCGCTGAACCACATCTGAACCGTATAAATGGAGACCTCGATCACTTTGGCTGCTTGTGTCGAGAGGAGATAGGAGGTGAGAGTGTGTGTGGGTGGGAGCACACAGGCGTATTTGTGTCTTCGCCACTATGTATGGATGCAAGTGTGTGTGCGTGTCAGCATGTGTCGAAAAGGCATTCTCCTCTTCAGATGAGAGATGTGAATTCAAAATAACAAACGCAGAGATAGAAATAGAGGGAGAGGGACGGCAAGAGTGAGCGAGAGAGAGAGAGAAAAAATAATCTCATACTATGTTATCCCTGCAAAACCTGACAAACCACCCCTGAGACTGATCTGGCTTAGCATTCAGTGTGGTTAGGGGCTTGTTTGTGCTCCTATGATTGGAGCAGGCTGGCTAAGTTGGCCTCATAACAGTCCAGTCACAGTGGAGCCCAAGTGGAGTCACGCTGCCTAGGGATGGCAGGCCTGTCTCTATCTGGCCACAGATATCAATAAAGGCAGCAGTGCAGTCTTCTGGGAGGCTGGACAGTCCAAATTTTCTCCCCTGAAGGAGAGTTATTAATTGTCCCGATGTTGTATGTGGTCTGCCTGCACAACATGTTTTTTTGTGGAACATTCTGAATTCCAGGCATGTATCCCAGAATGCAATTAGTCCTCTGCCATTAGATCAAGCGACACATGTCTTCTTGCCTCGTGCCTGGTCTGGAATTACGGTGAGGGGAGGGAGAAAAGAAAGAAATTAGTATGGAAATTAGCTGTCTTCAAAGCCTTTGGCGTTAAAGGTGGTGTAAGGTGCTACAGGAAGGTGGCAGTTCCCTTTGCAGATATCCGAATAAGAGAAAACGCAGGGATACAGGAGGATTGATTTCCTTGGGAGACTCATATCCCTCTGTGCAATGTGGGATTAAGGAAATGGCACATGAAAGGCATATCATGCTGTTTAGTATACACTAATTGCGCATGCGGTACGGAGTAGTCTGGGATAAGCAGATTGTATTTTAACATCACACACTGATTTTTGATCCATGGAGAGTTGGAGGTCCTTAACATTTTAAAATAAACACATTAGAGTTTGTAATCTTTACTCGAGCCCAATGGAAACAAGCCCAGGCCTGAGAGATGAGTCTGCTTTGCCTTCTGATGCTTTTCTTCACTTCCTCTGGGCATTAGACATGGTGACAAACTGACACATGTTGAAGCTCCTCTGCAGTAAACATAAAAGTCCTTAAAGATGCAGGAGCTTTAATCTAATCTAATGCAGTTTAACCTTAAATCCAATGCAGCAATATACTGTGGGTTGACTTTGGTTACTGAAAATCAAATAAATCAGCACTTAAGAAAGTGTTCAGGGCAGATGGAGACAGTGGCAGCATGCACACAGGAACAACAGGGCTCTAAATAAGCCAGGCTAAATTGACTTAATAAAATAGTAGGCCATATTTAAAGACTAGGTCTGCATAAAATGATGGGGCACATTGACTTTTAATGGGGATGCAAAAAGGAAATGTATTTTCTTGGACGGGTTCGTTGAATGTCTCACAAATAGAGTTGCACAATTGTTTTAAACACATGGTTAATGTTGTGAAACAGAACTGCTTGGCTAGGTGTAGGCACCAAAGGAGCTTAGTCAATGTTAGGAATACAGATCAGGGTTTGGGTTAAAATAATAACTTTGTGGCGTTGAAGGTGATGTATACACATACTGATAAATTAATTAACAACTAACAGCTGATTTACTTTCAATGGGGACATGAAAACCGGTTTCTGGGTGAAAGCCCTGTTTTTGCTTAGGGACTTTCTCAGTTCTTATTTACGTTGCCTCGAGTGATAATTAAAGTGGCACTAGAGGTTGATAATAATCTGTGACTCCTGGCTCACAATTACATATTAGCTATGAATTACAGTGCATTACTTGTAATAGGTGAAACTATGAACAAAACTATGTCTAAGAAAAGCCTAAAAGGTGGGGATATTACACCAAATTGCACCTCCTACAGGTCAGAAATAAAATAAACATTTTAATTGTCAATTTAACCCATAAGAACCCAGACCCAGTAATCCTGAAAGGAAAATTATGGTGGATATACCACAGACCAAGTGGACCACATGGAACACATTTATGATGTTTTTTAAAAAAAATACTATCCCTAAATGTCAAAGATCTGTGATGTGACATATATGTGTTATTTTAAAATCAATACACTCGACGCCTTTTCTGCTTACAAAAACACACATTTGCCTTTTTCTCTGCATCTTGACAACACATATCAAATTTGTGACATTAATAATGCAACAAATTCCTTTCCAGATTTGTTTAAACAGTGAAAATAATTGAGTGGCCTATTACCATATTTGTCATTGTGACAAATACGTGACATCAGGTTTTCCATGATGTCACAGCGATATTTTTGTATCTTGTTTTATATTCATTTGTTCAGGAAATATGGTCAAAACAGGTTAAATGCAATAAAAGACACCCTATTAACAGAATAGAATTGTTAAATGGTTTTTTAACTTAGCCAAGTAACCAAAAAAAGCTTTTTAAAATTAGGTACTTTTTTAGATTTATGTTTTCAGTCACACCTACATTTTGTTTTTCACATTTTAAGTCACTTCTTGTCACAGTCACATGACCACCACACCAGGGTGTTGAGTATGTGTTGCATAGGGATTTAATGAGTTAAGGTGAAGCATAAAACTGAATATGGGAGATTATAGAAGATTTAAAATGTTTGTTACACCCGTGTCACCGTGGGTTCTTATGGGTTAAAAACAAAAATCAGATGCCCTTTTTACTTATCATCATAAACAATTAAACAAATGCATTAAGACCTTTATATCCATTTGAATTGCAGCTATTGGCTCAGAGTTTCTCCCAGTGTGCTGAGTTACAGTTGCCAGGTATGTGCTGAGGTCAGTGCTCTTTTGAGCTGTGATAAAACTACACTGAGCATTGTGCTACAGTGTGATAAGGTGTGAACAATGTGGACCTGAGGATGAATTGTGTCTTGTCCCATCAGCTACACTGTGGTACAGTATGAGTCCCATATATTGTAACACAATGGCAATGCTTCATTGCAGACCGATTTCACAACCTAGTAGCTTTGCACACTTATACTTATACAGATAATATGTGAACTTGAGTGATTAATACAGGGTGGTTGCTCTTTGCATGCATTCAGTTTGAAGACAAAAAAAATTTCTGGTGTTACATTGATACTATAATGGTTTTCAGCCATTATTTATGCAATAGAGGGTTGGACCTGTTTGCAGCCACCAGATATTATAAAAAAGAAAAAAAGACTGCAGACCGCCTGGGTTAGGAAACAATCATGGTCATGGTAATGGAAGTTGAAAGTTGAAAGAAGCTGGAAGTTGTTGGATAAAATGTCCATGAACAGCAGTCCCCTGGATAAAGTCCTTTGTTTGATCCATCCATTCACCCCAAACTCTTCCCTCCTCTGCAGACTTTGTCGCTCTTTATACGACTTCAACAGACTCCTTTGCTCCGGTCATAATTACTACGACCACTAGAGGTCGCCACCTAAAAATAAACATAAATATCAGTCACAATATGCTGCCAATACAAACAATTTGGGGTTGTTTCTTGGAGAAGGACAGTCTCCTTTCTTGGTGGGAGTTGTTAAAACAAACAGCTGGTTTAAAATTCTTCTTCTTTAATCTTTAGGCTTCAAACATCTCTTGGTATAAACACATGAAAGTCATTGAGACTAGTCCCAAGATACATATGAATATATTCATATGTAAAGTTTACATTCTATTTGTATTTCAGCCACATGCTTCTTCAGTTTCTTTTTATTCCATGCGACCTCAAGGCATGCTACGGTCCTTAATACCAGAATATCTAATATAATTGCTCTTTCTGGCACCTCCTGGCTTCATTATCTCTCTTACTATGTAGTGGGGTGGTGCTGCTTATTTTGGCAAGAGGCGATCGGGCCCCGAGGCTATGGGAATTCCTTTCCCCCATGTGTCAGCTAATGTTTACCGAGGCCTGAGGACTGAGGATGGATCACAGGATTTCATAATCCACTGCCCGTACAGTGGAGCAAGGGCAAAAAAATAATTCTCTTTGTGTCAACAGTTGTTTCATTCATGGGTAATTTCCCCATAGCTAGCCTCACGCTGCAGCCAGAGATAGAGAGAAAGGAAGAGATAGCAAGAGAGATGCCCACACTCAAGTGCTCTGCTTCCCTGGAAACCACTTCATGATTTGCTTGTAAAGTCTCGCTATTTGTATTCCACCTGAGTTGTTCCTTCTCATTCATGTGTTTTAATCAACCATGTATCTAAATTTATGAGAGCCATATAAGTCAAGACATGCAGATGATGTCAGCAGTTCTTTAAGGGAGGGGGGACATCTCTGGAAACGCTACTCAACAGTTTTCTTCTCGCTCCCTGGGCACTGGCAATGTTCCAAGATGTAGTTCTGGATCAATACACTGTGGAAGTGAACTCTGAATGGCAGCACTGGAGGTAAAACTCACTCAGACCTGAGTACAGACTGTGTAAATCTGAATTTCAGAAATGTGATATTTCATATGGTATAGAGCAGCAGTGCTTCCTCTTTGATACTTTCTCACTATAGAAGTTGATGGGTTTTAACACATAAAAAGAGCATGTCCTGCAAAGCCTTTGAACACCCTCAGATAAAGCAGAGTTAAATTCATCAATGCAAACTATGGAAAACAGTATTTATTGATTACTTTTTTTACCATGAAAAAAGACAAGAACTAAATAAAAATCTATCTTGAAATATCACAAAATGTATCACAATTTTAGTCAATAAAGGAAAACTAAACAACAATGCTCAAATAGAAGGATAGACAAATTAACTTCTTATTGTTTTGATGCAAAGTCTTATTCAAAGACCTGCTTGCATCTGCAGACTCAGACAATCCAGATTAATAAAACGGTATTCTCCGCCCACTAGACATAGCCACCATGACAACACCAATCCATTTTTAAGTCTCAAATTTGGCATTTTGACCGTCACAATCATGTTTTTGGAACCAGAAATGACCATATTTGGATGAGAGTGTTGTTATCAGTCTGGTGGGGCCAGATACTGTTAGCATAGCAAATGCTTAGTCACCAGATAACACTAGTGCTAGCTATCCTGATTAGCAGGGTGCAGAAGTAATTCACATTAACTGTGATATTAATTGGAATGCTAAAACAAAATGTTCTTTCTGTAAAATAAGTAACAGTTGGCTCCTTTCACTGTCTTTTAGTAGGTGTACAGAACATTTTTAAGTGACTAATATGGTACAGTGAACTTTGATGAGCTAAAAAACATTGTGAATGTATATAAGATTTTAGATGAAACCAGACAAAAACAAGTTCACAGCTATTTAAATGAACATAGTGCCATGGATACGCATTGCTTATATCCTGATTGACAGGTCTCCATGGTAGCGACTTCCTACCTTTTCTCAATTTGAAATCATGCAGAGTTACATTCATATTTATGGGATTGCATGGTTCCTTTTTCTTGTCCATGATGCATTGCTTTGCTGCTTTGTGCATTACCACACACGGCTGTCCATCAGTGAATATCAGATCAAAATAGCACAAGAGACAGAGGCAGCATTTTGCACGAATACAATTCAAAAAAGGGGGCCCACTCGTGAAAACATTGCTCCACGGCACGACTAATGGTCAAAAACTCCACAGGGTGCCTTTAAATTATGCACTCCGCATCTATCACACAAACACACAGACCATTTGTCTTACCACTGCCCACCTTATTAAGTGTAGTCACACAACAGAGAGGCTACAAACAGCTTCTTCCAGCCTCTGCTGTAGTTCCACGGTTAAACTTCCCCATCAATATGTGTTTATGCTGCTGTCAGTGCTGCAACCTGGGTGCTCCTCTGCTGTGTCCCTTACTGATCACAAAGGTGGAACAACTTTACACTGTTTGTAGGCGAGCAATCGTGGCCCTTTGCAGACCTCAGGATGTACATTCTGTGCATACTTGTGTACTTTTTCTCTCCTCTGCTCTTGACTGATATCTGGGCTGCACAGGACTGCAAAAGCAGGATCATCTTAAGGTGGATAAAGAAGGACTTTCACTATCATAACCCTGTGGATTAACTGGTGCCTTCTCTATGCTGATATGAAAGTGCACTGCATTGCAGGCAGAGTATATGAGCACTGCAGGCAGAGTATATAAGTCAAAGGTGCATTGTTTGGCATTATATCAGCGTGAATGGGTGGCTCACAGTGTTATGTTAGATGACTTGTAAGGTGGCAGAGGTATGCTTCAAACAGTTTGGATTTAAACCAATGTACAAAGGAACAAAGTGATGGCCAAACAAATGAAAAGTGTAATATTTCCACTGCAATTCCATAAATAGCAACAATAAAGAACAAGAATGGCAAATGCAGACTTACATCAAGGCCAGTGGTGCAGTTTGGTGTATTTATGAGATTATAATGTGGAAACAACATGGATGCCACAAAGAAGATGCTGGTGTTTATTATTCAGAGCAATTAAACAATGGTCACTGTTCCCAGTATTTTCAAGACAATGAGCAGTGAAGAAAACTGATCAGATGAGCCATGAAATATGATCTAGAACTCATTTATCCAGTTTCTCTGACACCATGTGAAAGCAGCGCAAATGCCAAAAGTTAAATATCATTTGTGTATCCGCCTCTTGATTTGGATCCAATCCAAAATGTAATAAATTCTTCCTAGGCTCATTCTACACTCTTCCACCAAGTTTGATGAAAATCGGGCCAGGAGATTTTCCATAATCCAGCTGACAGACAGAAAGATAAACTACACTGAAAACATAACCTCCTTGGCAGAGGTAATAATAATGAAACAGCAAAAACAATAACAGTGAAACATTAAAAACATCTTGGACCATCATTCACCACAACTTAAAGCTAACTTTTCTGCTGCCTTCACGTCATGTTGCACTAAATGTAAAACTGAGCATCAAAGAGGGAAAAACAGTCACATTGGCCATCAGAAATGTGAAATTTCTGACAGCTGCGCTACTTCCCACTTCCTCGAAATCATGGCTGAAGCGTCAACGAACTGGTGCCAACATTTTAGCAAAGCAACATCGTTGCCAGTTCAATGTACATAGAATCCAATATCAACACAATTACAGTTGATTCAGTTCATTTAAAAGGAGCTATAAAGCCTACAGTTTATTTATATCTGGTTTAACTAATTAACAACTACAAATATGTGATTCAATTACAATTGCTAATTTAGGATGTTTCCCCATTTATTTAAATGGACCACAAGGCTACACTCTAAAAAATGTCTGTAGATTTTACGGTGAAAAACTGCTAAACCATGACAGTAAAAGTCCGTAAAATGATAAATTCAGTTTCAGTAACAATGAAACACCGTAAATGTATATATCAGCCAAAACAGTATTTTTATAATAATATTATAAGTCATCACTGTAATTTTTGCAATTATCTTTTGTAAAAAATACTTTTCCTAACTGTTAAATGTACTAAACACCAACAGAAATAGACTGTAATATTTAATGGTAAAATCTTTAATTTATGCAGCATTTAAAAAGTATTTTCTTGTCAATTATATGGCAGAACAGTGTTTCTTTTAAAGGAAAAACTTTTTTATTTATACAATAAAAAATGTAATAAAATGGCAATCTTAAACGTGAAATCAACAGTGCTAATATCATTTTACCGTAATATTAAAAAAAAGTTCTACCGTATTTATTACGGTAAAGTTCTGGCAACCACAGCTGCTGTTTTTTTACCGTAATAACAACAGGTTTTTTTTTACAGTGTAGCTAAGTGACTAATCTTTTTTTGAGTAACATGGAAATGAGTCTGCATGGTAAAAAAACAGGATGTTCCCAATCGCCAAACACAACATGAACGTAGCAACAGTCTCACTTATGATATTTTACCTTTTTTTTGCAGAGGGTGCTGATGAAGTTGTTGTCCACTGGGAGGAAGAAGTCGTGCCTACTACCCCACAGAACAAACAGGAAAGTGACTCAGCAGAGTCTTCATTTTGCAGCTTTGATTTTAAAGTTCCCTCTAAAGGTGACCTGATTAGGCATTGTTCCAGCTGGACCTCGTTAGGTTAAAGTGCACCTAATAAACCTTTAGCGTGAATGACAAGTTTCATTAGTTCCCAGGACAAGCTTTTTGCAATGCTGTGGCTCGTCCTGTCAACAGGGGAGAGCTGTGAATATGGAAAGTCTGTTATATGGCAACAGAGACGCCACTCATTTATCCAACTCCTGTGTTCTCATATGTTTCATTAACGCTTGCAAGAAAATGATCGATTTTAGCAGTATGAGATCTGGTTCAGCTGGGGGCGGTGTATAAATTCAATTTGTGTCTCAGGTTGACAGACTATTTGTTGACAGTATTTACACTAGGTGTGGCTTATTACATCCATTGCATGTGTGTGTATGTGCATGCACAAATGGTTTATACATGTCAGAGTCAATAGACATCATGTCTGCACATGATGGGTCCTCAGGGCATTTTGTTTTCCTCACAGTAGGCTCCAGATGCAAAGAGGAAGGCTTGGATTCAATTTCACCTTCCTCAATCACACACACAACATTTATATCACATTTTCTTCTACACACGCTGAAACTAAGTCATGTCAAACTGCCACATCAGCCCGCTCTCACTCCCAACTCGTCAGATGCGGACGCTTCGTCATGGCCGCTGGCGTCAGATACCAACCCTTCCATTAACTTCAACGTAAACCCATCCGAGGCAATATCAGATGCTTAGAGTAATGGATGTAATATAGAGAGCACGACCCTTAGTCAAGTGGTTTTATTGCCTAAGTTAACCCTTTCCTGTGAAGTTCATTTTGAAAAGCTACTATGCATCTAAGTAGCGGAAATTGACACACTGTCCCTGCAGACCAGACTCCCATAAAAAACGGACCCATGGGTCGTTTGTAAAGGCAGCATTGAAACAAGTCAGATTTTATGTTTTTGATTGTCCTCCCCCACCCGCTAGCAGCTGTAATAATTATGAATGACGGCAAGGCGGAGTATAAAACACAGAAGTTGCACTCGAGCCAGGAGGGAGTGGGGGTGGATGCAGAGCCGGCCCAACCCACCATGGGGCCCTAAGCAGAATTCGATTTTGGGTCCCTCTAATTAAACAATAACTAAACAAATTAATAATTGATTGTTGATCATTCACACACCTACTATAAACTCATTGTGGCTCTGTCAGTGTTGTTTACATGATCCTATTGTCAGACTGATATGTCTTTACACATTAATGGGGGTGGCCCAATGCAATAATAATAAAAATAATGCCAATGAATAAATGATGTCCTGGGTGTCACATAATATGGTTTTTAACCTCAAAATGTAGCACATTCAACGAGAAGAGTGAGCTAGGGTTGATTTACACATCGTTCCAAATGGTAAAATATTATATTAAAAAAAACCTATATTATATATATTTTAGTAAAAGTTTCATCTGGTTTATTATTTTTGGCTTCAAAAAACTGCAACAGCAATGTGCAGCAAACAATTTGTGCAAACAACAAATCTCAAACTATATAAAGTAGCCGGATGCAAAAACAACTAGCTAATTTGCTATTAACAGCTACACAAATCTCTTTGATAAACAATCCATTACCAAGACAACATAACTTTATCTTGGTATTTTTAAATAAAATAAAAAATATTGTTTTGCATTGCTCTTGGGGGCCCCCTAGTGGCCACGGGGCCCTAAGCAGTCGCTTAGTTCGCTTATGCCTTGGGCCGGCTCTGGGTGGATGGGTTGAACAAAGTCTGGACTCACGCTTTTATGTACATTCATTTACAACAACAAAAATAAAAAATAAATAAATAAATTTAAAAAATGCCCTTCTTTTTTCTCTTCTTCTTTTCTTCTTTAACATATAGCACTCCTGTAGCAATGACAGTTGGCTCTTAAAGTTCTGTACTTACTCGATTCCTGTGGTCTGAGTCTAATACCATCAGGTTGAATGCACTTATTGTAAGTCGCTTTGGACAAAAGCGTCAGCTAAATCAGTAGTTCTCAAACTTTTTGAGTCGCGACCCCCAATTTAACATTCATGTTGTCCGCGACCCCCACTCACTGAACACAATCTCACATGCACATTTCAGATCACCCAAAAAAGAAACAAAATGACCAAAAAAAAGGAAACAAAATGACCAAAAAAGACACAAAATGACCAAAAAAGACACAAAATGACCCCAAAAAGAAAAAAAATGACCAAAAAAGACACAAAACGACTAAAAAAAGGAAACAAAATTACCAAAAAGACACAAATTGACCAGAAAATTATTTTAAAAAAGACACAAAATGACCAAAAAAGACACAAAATGATTTTTTTTTAAAAGACATTAAATGACCAAAAAGACTAAAACACATTAACACATGAACACTTTAACACAGTGGAGACAGAGCTGACTTCCAAAATGATTTGGCGACCCCCAGAAATCATTTCGCGAACCCAATTGGGGTCCCGACCCCAAGGTTGAGAACAGCTGAGCTAAATGACATGTAATGTAACTACGAACTCTGCTCTGTACCCCAAACTGCTCATATGGGCCATTATGGGTGGCATCGACCTATCCTGTCATTTAGGTTGGAGGTCATGGCGGTCCCTGATACACTAAAATTGACGCAAAAGGGGGCTTTTCTTTTGATTTCTGTGATTTCTGACATAATGTAAACAAGACAACATGGAAGTTTAACCCATCAGTAAATCAGGGGATGATGCAAATCATCCCTTTTAGGGACTAATCTCAATGACCACAGCAACACTAAGACCTTAATTCTGTATTTTCTAAACAAAAGGCGGTGAGGCCGGTGCCCAGCGAAGTGGCTGCCCCCGCCCTAACGGCGAGCTCACAACCCCTCAGTGTTAGATAAGGTCGTAATAAGATATAGTCAAAGCCTGGCAACTAATCTGATATTTCACCTCAGTGAGAGATAGGAAAGATATAAAAACGTATTAGAAGTGGGCACTAAGAGGATTAGAGTATGGAAACGGATGTGTGCCGGCGTTTTTAATCCACTCATGCTTAACCCTTTCAAGCTGCCCAATCTGCTACACGCAAACAATGATTATTTAGTGTTGCTTTCTATGGCTGTCGTTGCTGTTGTTACAGACCAGTGGCTCTCCACACACCTCCTCCCTCCATCCCTCCCTCGCTCCCTCGCTCATGTCATTTGGCTTTGTGGGGAAAAGGTGAGCAGCAGACTGACAGAGCTCAGGTTTGATTAAGATTCTCCGTTCTGGCATGTGTCTCTGGTGAATTACTCTGGATTGAAGATTGACATTTGGTAGTTGGTTTAGCAGCTTGTGTGTGTGTGTGTGTGTGTGTGTGTGTAGCATTCGTTAACATGTGTGTTTGTTCAGGTTGGACCTCTGTATGTTTGGGCAGCCTCCCACATAGCTGTATGTATTTTATTTTATATGCTTTACATATGTGTGCATGCAATTCGATATGCCCATGTCTATGTTTACAGAGAGCGCCTGGTGGCTTAGTGCAACCTAATCTCACATAGCCACACTTGGAGGATGTGAGATTAAGTATAAGCATACTGTAGAGGGCAATTAATCTTCCTTCCACATCCAGGCAGCAGCTTTAATTTCGGGGTGGGGCGATCATAGCACAAGTGTGCAGAGCGAAAGGTGAAAACACACGTATTTGACCTTTGGACATATGTTAACTCTGATATTAGTTTCAGGGGGGCAATGCCGTCGAGGAGCCTTCCAGGAGGGATTGTTGCAGTGTAAATTAAGCCATCACTCTGGGAGAGACAGCTGTTACACAGGATATGAGCAGTCAAGCCCGAGAGAGACGTCTTGTTCTGCCATCCAGGTCGGCCCCAGGGTGGCGCCCAGCAGAACCACCAATCGCCGCCGTCTATCGGGATGTGACCCGTGTGACTTCCGCAGAGCTCAGAAGAAGTACGTGGATGTAACCTTACAGAAGGGCACGGACATTAATAAACCGTAGTCTGCTGTGGGTGGCGGAGACAGGGGGAAATAACAGGTGTCAATCTTCATTACATGTGATCTGCCGCCTCTCCAAATTTCAAATTATTCCCCAATTAAGAAGAAAAATGAAGGCAAGGATGCTCTCTAGATTTGACATCCTAATTAATTACTTCCTTCACATGAAGAATTGACTCATACTTCATGTCACCTTGGAGCCCTCTTGTGTGTTTTGCATCGCAAAATTAGTCAAGAGAGCCGCTTGTAGAATAAAAGTTTTCAAAGTGGAGTGGGGCTTTAGAGTGTTTTGACAAGTTATAATAATTTAATTATAGTTGGCTGTTTAATTATGTGTATCTGCATAATAGTATATGTCAAGGTATTTTCTTAAAACATCAAAAAGTGACAGACAACACATTGGTTTTGAATATGCCACAGAGTTGATTGTGAGGAATCAAACAGAAGAAAAGCAGTGATGGCAGAACTCACTGAAGACATAATTGGCTATACTGTGAAATGGGCTCGAGTTTTATTATCAAATCAGTTGTGGTGAATTAAAGCAGTGTCTTTCATCCTGTCCTCTCATTTGTTATTTAGTTCCCTCATGGCATCCCTTCGTCAGTTCTATCCCAGATTGTAACAGGCAATTTCATTCTTACAATCAATTACAGGTTGATTGTGAATGGTTTACGGTGAGGGGAAAAATGTGAAAAAGATTGGAAATATGATTATACATCCATGGGTAATTGTACCGATATGAAAAAAAAAAAAGATTTTATGACGGTTTCTTGCTGTCCTTCTCTTCCCCTTCTCATATACACACACACACACAGACACACACACACACACACACACACACACACAAATCACCAGAAATATAAAGTTCTTTACAGGCAGCACAACAGATTTTTGCATAAATTTAACTTTTCAGTGTGTCCTTGTGAACAGCATAGTGATAGTTTTGCAGCATTACAGATGGCTTGATAAAAAAAACACCATGAAGAAAAAAAACTTCCCTCATAATCATGTTTCCAACATGACAAGTGGACGGGAACATTACACATCATTGCAGGACTTGGCTCCCTCCCCGTACAGTAGTACATCAGTCGGAGAGTCTCATGCATTCTGATTGTATGTCATTCTATCTTACAGCCAACGCCCTCCTTTGGTGCAATTTTTACACTTGGCAGAGTGATTAACGCATGTGAGGTGCTAAATCTGGGTTGCCCAGAAAGCAACAGTGTTAGATGGAGTGCTACTCAAAATCCTTTCCACCTTTTGCCTTCTGGCTCCTCAGTCTCACGCTGTTCATCTGCTTGATTTTTTTTTTCTTTTGATGATTACCAATAAACAAATATTTACCTCCTGAAAGAACAGCCATTATTTGAATTCATTATCTTCCTGTGTGTCTGGACTTTTTCTCAGCCACGACTGAGGATTTAATATAGCCCTTTTCACTGCTATATATGAAATTTGGAAGTTAAATTGCTCCAATAACCTTGCAGAATTGTCGGCAGGGCTTCCTGCTCAGTGAACGCTCTGTAAGCTGCAGCACTTCTCAGTCTTCCTGTGTCCCAGACTCAACTGCTTAGCAAATTGTCAGACAACCTACAAAGAGAATTATGGGCCCTGAGGGGTCTTGGGGAAATTGCACCACTGGCAGTTTTATCTGGGGGAGCTGCAGGGCCTAGACAATGCTCCACTTAAGTATGATGACAGACTAGAGGGGATGTACCCTGGCCCTTTCTATAAACTTCACAAAACCCTCACAGCTGAAAACTAAAACTCCTGGCATCCCCCGCTGAAGCTGTCGCTGTAGGGCAAAAGTCACCTAGCGTAAATTTAGCTTATCAACCAAGTTGAAGAAAGAAAGCATATAATTTTTCTGGATGTGTTCCATTAGCAAAGTAAATTTACCCGTCTATAGTTCCATAGCATTATACAAATAGTTTTTTTCATTCATTCATTTGAATGGTGACAAGTAACGCACTCGACAGCGTTGATGAATACGCTGCGTGGAAATCATCCATCACAAGTATGGGCTCTTGCTTGAAAACAAATCAAACTAAAAACCCAGACTGCTGACTTCCACGGTGACAGACTACAGCCAGCAGGTCGGCGTGCGTTTGCCTTTGGTGTGTTTACATGTAGTCTGCTGCAGGGGATCATAACAGAGGAAGATAGACCTCGAAATGCATGCACAACACATTCAGGGGAGCGCATTCGCTTTGAAGTGGTTATTAATACACAGACAGAAAATTCCTGCAGGGATCAAGATGAGACACCAGAAAGACACAGTAGTATGGCGCTGCTGCATCCAAGGAAGCTCATTTTTCTTCCTTTGCTAGGTTAACATGTTGGTTTGATGTTTTCGCTGCCTCGGTGTAATTTGAATTAAACACCGCACACGATAGCAGGGGAGAGAATACAGATACGACTGAGTTTCCACTGAGGTGTTTGTATATTGGCCTGTTTATGAGGGTGTTTCCTACATGTCATATTACCTGTCACATTTGTGATGAAACTCTGCCTCCAGCTCCTCCTAAACACATTTACCTCTTATTTGTGAAATGCGCGCTCGCCATGTGTTCTGTGCAGTGTATGCAGAAGTTTCTCATTAAGCACAGTAATGAACAGGAGTATCAGCAGCGGGCAAGGTGTTTTATCAATACCAGGGGCGGAGAAGTGAACCCAGCTACACAGCCTCACTTCTGACACTCAGCAGAGAGCTAAGTAAGTGAACATTGGACTTTTCCCTTATTTCAATACTCAGAGTGAGAGAGATAAACAGTGGAATGAGGCTGACTGTGTATGTGGTACTAGTGGAGCCTCTTGCCGCCTGACCCGTCCATGGTGATGAATAATGAATGAGCAGGACAGAAGCAGTTACCATTTGGAGACAGTTTCCTGATGAATGATTACTGGCTCCATTGGGTCTGTATTTGCATAGGAGATGAAAATGTCGAGAGGAAGACACATGGCTGTTACAGTAGTGGAGGCTGTAATACTTTTGACTGCTGAGCAGGCAACTCTTCTAATGTTATAATCAACTAGCATGGCTGGTCATAAGAGACCACACATAAAACAGAATAACTGGAGATGGGTGAGGGGTGCATGAGGTGACATTTCAAATGAGATGTATTTATCTGTTATGCTATTAAATGGGTTTGTCTGCTCCAGCAGAAATTCCGATTTATGTTTGTACCATTCTGTACAGCTGTTCCTTTAATAACCACATTCATTACCAGGCGACAGTTATTAACAGAGAGAAAAAAAAAAACTTTGCAACTGAGGTATGGGGGAATTTCTCACATACACACACATAGAGTCCCACCAGAATAATGAGGTTAAAGATAATGATCGCTTTTGCAGAAAAGGAAACAGAACCAGTTGATTCATCCCTTTGCAGACAGATAAAACCCGGCTGCCACTTACTTTACTGTAGCCGCCATGCCGCCGTGTTGCAATATCTGCAAGCGCTGAAGTGAGGGAGATAAGGATTTCATGGTCATCGCGTCTCCTCACAAGGTGGTTGCGGTGCCGCAAGGGAGGGTACGGCCCCTGTCTGGCCCTGCAGGGTGAGATGAAGTGTCCCTGTCAATGTCAGAACTCTGTTTACACCTCAGAGCAGCCACCTATGCCACCACTTCTCGCCTCGCCACGCAGAATCTCGCTTGGTTTGATCAGCTTTTTGAGTCGGCTTAATCTTGTCAGGCCTGACAATGAAGGCTGATCTCCTCTGTTCTTCTTAGCGGTGGAATCAGCCTACAGCTCGCCCTATTCAAACAGGGCCCAAGATTCCCCCAGAATCCATAATCATTTCTATGAGGGGGTTTTTGGATGTATGAAACACTCTCAAGTAAAAGCACTGATCTGCATTCATCCCTACCATAAGCTGGCCTGGCTGAATGCAAAACGGCCTTGCTAAATTCTGAAGGCCCCCTTTTTTAAAAGTGCCTAAGATATGCATATGGGGTAGTATTAGAGAGAGAAGTCATCTTCTTTTCTCTGTCGTTGAAAAGAGATGAGGAGACAAGTGTGTTTTAGTGCTCTCAGGGTCGGTTGGCGCTAAGAAGAAGTGCGAGAGAGTAAGAGAGAGAACAGAGAGAGAAGGTGGGAGCCATCATTACCACAAGGCTACTTAAAAATCCTCCATTGAGGGCACTTAATAGAACCATTTGTAATAGAGGCTTCCTTTCACTACGCACAATGTCGGCAAAGTAAGGAGACGCTCTACATGTGGGTGGATGTGTATAGAGAGCACAGAGTGGATGTTCTGCCCCCCAGATGTTTGCCGCCTTTGATAGAAAAGAAAGTCAAATGCATTGCACACAGTATGCTTTTTTTGTGTGTCTCTTATGACTTTAATGGCCCAGACAAGATATGTCTGGGGTTCATGTATGTAGCTGCACCCTAACTTACAAGAACAAAATGATACTCTGAATTGGAGTATGAATATGAAACTACCAGTGCTGCAAATGGTTTGTAATATATATGTAAGGGATAATGCCTGATGACTGATGTCCATAATCAGGAATTAATGGACAGTGCAAAGGCAGCCGTCCGCACTTATACCACTCTTTCAGAAACTCCAGATACTGTTTATGACATCAATATTTCTCAAATATGTGTTTTTATTTTTAAGGTATATTCAGATCATGAAAACTTTCCAAAGCACTTTAAGACTTATTTTAAATTGAATTCTCAGATTCGCTCTTATTCAACGCGTCAATCTTTAGATCTTCATCCTCCAAGATTTCTGACATGCAGAGGTCAATTTATTGTTCAATTTAGGGACCAAATTATGGATAAATACCTTTTCCCATCTGGCAAAGGACTCCATCTCTGTAAAATGCTTCAAAAGATGTCTGAAAGCTCATTTAACTGCTGTTTTGAAATTCTAGTTCACACACAAATACACTTTTTTATCATGTTCATTTTTGTTTTTAATTGTTTTTGCTATCGTCATTATAACTTGTTGATGTTATACATTTGTTTTTTCTATTATCAGTTTGTTATTTTCTAATAACTATGACATTTTTGGTGGAGGCTTTAAATAAGCCCATCTGGGTTTTCTGCCTCTCCCTGCACTTTACATTATATGTTATCTTTGTAATTTTATATAATTCTAACTGCGCAAATTAAAATAAAACCTAAAAACCTAAAAAACTCGGCAGAGAAAAAAAAACTAAACTATTAATTTATATTTTTTTCAATCAAAATCTAAAGTTTTTGACAAGCCACAACTCTATTTCCCTAGTAACACCTGCTCTGACTAATGCCTGGAACAATCATTACCATCCCATAAGGTTTTTTTTATACATTCTATGGTTTTTATGCAATAAACATTGTTCACTGCATCAATAAATAAGAGAAACTCCAGACGCCACTTGACAACGAGAGATTTCTCTAGTCTGCTCAGCTGTTACCCAGCAAGAATCAAAGTCAATAACATTGTGTACATTTGACCAACAGAAAATATAAATTGACAAAATGTTTAACAACAACACTAGCTAGCTAAAGTATCCAGCCATGTCACTGTCTGCAAAATCAATATCAAGATTTTTACAAACACATGTTACACTGTGTGTACTGTTGTGCCACAGCCTGATGCAGTGAGTTGAACAACAAATAGAATGTGAGACGACCGTTTATATCAGGGGTGTCAAACTCAAATACACAATGGGCCAATATTTAAAACTTGAATAAAATCGCGGGCCAACATTGAACAAATAAACCTTTTAATATTTACCAAACATGTTTTGCTTTAACATTAAATATGGAACCAGCAACGCTTATAAACATACAATATATAACTAAATAGTGCAGACATGCAAAATCAAATTTCAAATAAAAAACACATCAATGTCATTAATTTATTAAATAAAAATTAAATAAAAATCCTATGCCTCTTTTCTATTTGCATCCTTCTGATTTAAATATCAAAATAAAGTTTTTCCAACAGTTTAATACATTTAAAAATAAAATAACAATAATAAATCTAGTATTAGCGGTAAATGCGCCGTATAATACTGGCAGGTCAGCATTTATAGTACAGAGGACAGAGGACAGAATTTGACAGTGCATTAGGCGGTAAAGAACGGTGATTTGACGGTTTAACTTGAACTACTAAGCAGGTGTCCATTGTCAGTATATAATGAACACCCTGCAGCCAATCAGTATTATGTATTCACCCAGAACATGGTATATTATATCATATTATACTTAGTATCATTTAAAAAAAAAATACTATACATGGAATCAACAGAAATTGTTTTCTCAGTCTCAGTCTATTAGTACTGTAACCCTCATTGTGTTAATAATCACAGCACCCCCATTCCAACTATAGTTATTATGACTTAAGTGTGTATTAACCCTTAATAGGGCACTCATTGAAATTCTTGCAAATTCCAAATTTCAACCCTAGAGAATATTGGAGGATATTACATACAGCCAGAATGTGTAAAAAAAAAACATGTGAAAATAATATTTTGAGAAAAAAGTTTATAAGATTTAAGTGGCAAATCTACAAGGAAAAAAATGTGCAGATTTATGAGATTTAAAGTTGTTTTTTCCCACTTTTTTCTTGTAAATCTGCAACTTTTTTCGCGCAGATCTGCCACTTTACATCTCTTAAATCTGCAACATTTTTTCTTGTAGATTTGCCACTTTAATCTAGTGAATTTGCAACTTTTTTCTCGAAATATTACCTGAAGTTACCAAATATAATTCTTAGCCTGATAAAGGGTTAAACAAAAACCACAGAAATGCCACAGAGTTTACTTTCTGCAATGATCTTAAATCCAATGCAAAAATCCCATAGGCAAATTCTCAATAGACCCCATGGCAAGGCCAACTTCCTAGTTGCCCTACAAAAATACATAATTTATTTTTCATAATTTCTATTTGATATCCATTGCACCCCATGAGTTCATAAAATCTATGTAAAAAAAAAAACAACACTTTTTGCAAAGTGATGGTATGTAACTTAATATGAAAATACAAGGACTCAAGCTTAAACTGACTGATGATAAGCGATTTGCCAACAGTACACAGTAACACAGCAAGTCTATTCTCTGAAGACCATATTTAATAAACTGTGTCCCTATAGCACAAACAGAGCTTGGGCCAAAAACATCTTGAGAATCCTGCTCAGTATACATTGCTGCTGAAAAGGTTTCATTTTGTCTCCAGTCTTCTTTCAAACGCATTGAAGGTTTAGTGAGTCATCTTGTGCTCACAATTTTTAATTGGCATCTTAGATGCAGCTTGAGGTGCCTCACTTCCATTCCCAAGGATACATGCATACAAAGTTACATCAGTTCACCTGTAGAACAAATATGTATGAGCACTTTTACTCCACACTATGTTGCCGCAATTATATTCCAATTATAATCATAAACTCCTATGCTGAATGGTGGAGAGACACAGGAAAGGATCACTAGCGGGAAACCTTTTTCTCAACAGGGATAATTCAACAACCAACCCTTCAACATGCTTAGTTAACACTGCAGGTCAAAGCTGAGCTGTCAGTCTCCTTCTGTGAATTTTATACAGTAGTGTTCAAAATAATAGCAGTCCAATGTGACTAACCAGATTAATCCAAGTTTTTAATATATTTTTTATTGCTACATGGCTAACAAGGTAGCAGTAGGTGCAGTAGATTCTCAGAAAACCAACAAGACCCAGCATTCATGATATGCAGCTCTTAAGGCTGTGCAATTGGGCAATTAGTTGAAAGGGCTGTGTTAAAAAAAATAGCAGTGTCTGCCGTTGACTTTACAAACACAAAACTATTTTGTACAAACTTTTTTGTTTCTAGGATTTATCAATCCTGTGAATCACTAAACTAATATTTAGTTGTATGACCAGTTTTTTTTATAACTGCTTCACATCTGTGTGGATGGATCAACCAACTGGTGGCTCCTTTCAGCTTTTATTCCACTCCAAGATTCTCTAACAACATTCATCAATTCATTTACATTTCTTGGTTTTGCTTCAGAAACAGCATTTTTGATGTCACCCCACAAGTTCTCCATTGGATTAAGGTCCACTCCATAACATCAATGTTATTGGTTTGGAACCAAGATTTTGCTGGTTTGCTAGTGTGTTTGGGCTCATTGTCTTGTTGAAACACCCATTTCAAGGTCATGTCCTCTTCAGCAGAAGGCAACATGACCTCTTCAAGTATTTTGACATATGCAAACTGATCCATGATCCCTGGTATGTGATAAATAGGCCCAACACCATAGTAGAGAAACATGCCCATATCATGATGCTTCACTGTCTTCACTGTGTTCTGAGGCTTCAATTCACAGTTTGGGGCTCGTCTCACAAACTGTCTGTTCTTGGACCCAAAAAGAACAATTTTACTCTCATCAGTCCACAAAATGTTCCTCCATTTCTATTCAGGCCAGTTGATGTGTTCTTTGGCAAATTGTAACTCTTCTGCCTGTTTTTAACAGAGGGACTTTGCGCGGGATTCTTGTAAATAGATTATCTTCACACAGACGTCTTCTAACTGTCACAGCACTAACAGGTAACTCCAGACTGTCTCTGATCATCTGGAGCTGATCATTGGCTGAGCCTTTGCCATTCTGATTATTCTTCCATCCATTTTAATGGTTGTCTTCTGTTTTCTGCCACGTGTCTCTGGTTTTCTCTCCATTTTAAAGCATTGGAGATCATTTTAGCTGAACAGCCTATAATTGTTTGCACCTCTTTATAAGTTTTCCCCTCTCCAATCAACTTTTTAATCAAAGTACGCTGTTCTTCTGAACAATGTCTTGAACGACCCATTTTCCTCAGGCTTTCAAAGAGAAATGCATGTTCAACAAGTGCTGGCTTCATCCTTAAATAGAGGCCACCTGATTCACACCTGATTTTTCAAAAAATTGACTGATTGAATGCCACACTGCTATTTTTTTAAACAAAGCCCTTTCAACTAATTGCCCAATTGCACAGCCTTAAGAGCTGCATATCATAATTGCTGGGTCTTGTTGGTTTTCTGAGAATCTACTGCACCTACTGGTACCTCGTTAGCCATGTAGCAATAAAAATATACTAAAAACCTGGATTAATCTGGTTAGTGACATTGGACTGCTATTATATTGAACACTACTGTATATATGTATATATATATAATGATGTTTTAAACACAACAACAGTTTCGGCACAATGGATCTGGCTTCTCTTATTTTGGAGTATTCTCATACTGGTACAATTCTGGAAGAAAAATTGGTGCTCTTGCAAATAAAAACAATAACAATGGTTTAAAAAAGGCTGATATTGACAAAGACTTTAAAATGCCCATTTAAAGCATAAAAAAACATAAATGGCAATTGTTGAAACCCTAGACACAATATTTGGTAGCACAGTCTTTGGAAAAATCCTGCTGTCAAGTGTTCCCCGTAGACTTCAGTGAGATTCCTCCACCCCTCTCGAGGCAGTTTGGCCCACTCTTCTTTTGTAAACTGCTCCAGTTCTCTCAGATTTGAAGGGTGTCTGCTTCCAACTGCTGTTTTCAGATCCCTCCACAGGAGTTCAATAAATTTAGATCTGGCCACTTGAGAACAGTTTTGGGCCTTTGTCCTGCTGGAGGACCCATGACCTTCAAAGGAGAGGCAGTCCTGTGACACTGGGTGGAACACTGCACTCCAAAATACCTCGGAAATCTCGAGATTTCACGATGCCACGCAGAGATTCTTGTTATTTCCTTTGATGGCTTCATTTTTCTTTGATGGCCTCTAATTGGGTCTCATCAGTCCACAATACTCCACCTGGACTTTCTTGTGTGTCTCTCTCAGCAGTGAGGTCTCCTGGGTCTCCTGCCACATTACCCACTTTCCCTGAGTTCCTGAAGGATGGTTCATACAGTTTTACTTTGTGTCTGAGGCCCCGTTTACACGAGGACGCTTGCGGGTAAAAACAACAAAATATTTTATCGGAAGTGCCTTTCGTTTAGACGGTGACGGCCTTTTGGGGGCTTAAAAACGCAAAAATCTGAAACCACCTTCCAAAGTGAAAAAGTTAAATCCTCTCCTCCGTATCGTGTCGTCTACACTGACAAGACACAAAACTCTGCTCAGGTCTGCTCACGTCACGTATGTGTTTACGTCACATACATGCTCCAGTACAGGAAAATAAACAAACGTGGGATTATTTCCATGCATCGGACCTTCAAGCTGCTCTGGCAGCTCTAATAAGTCTCTAATGAGTCTTTCCACCAAATGTACAGGATATGTACAGATAGTATGAGTGAACAGAGAAGGATCTGGAATTACCTCCATCACATTTTGGATGCAGCAATTCGTCGGAGGCGAGCCAGACGGCTGTGAACGAGACCTGGGAGATCTAGTGATGGAGGAGAACTTTGTGGAAGGAGTAGCTGATGAAAATGTGTGGCGTGAAAACTTCTGCATGCCCAAAGATGCTCTTATGGCTTTAAGTGATGCTGCCTGGCTGCATACAATCGAATTTCACACACTTTTGCGTCATCGTATGCAGCAGATTTCCTCCCGAAAAGTGAAGACGCGACGCCACTTTTGCGTCTTCTGTTCAGACCGTCCTCGTGTAAACGTAGCCTGAAGATCAGGTTGAATGTGTTCTACAGATGACAGAGATATTTTCTCCACCATGCACCATCATCCTTCACTGTAACTTTCTTGTGTCTTCTTCCCGGCCCTTAAAAGTCTTTATAACACTGCACACAGTGGACACAGGAACATCAAGGTCTCTGCAGAATGACTATAGCCTTGAGATTGTCCATGCTTGGCTCCAATCTTCTGTCCGACCTCCTAGAACAATTTTCTGTTTTTAGTATTTTCTCTAAACTCTAACCAGCACACTGAGTGCTCCATATGAACTGGTTGAATATTATATTGCAGGCACCTGTGACTTCAAGGTGAATCACCTGCTTGAAATCCAATTATGTATCGCAACTTCGAACAAGGTTGCTTTATTTGTGGACACAACAATCTTAATAAATAAATGCAGGTACTGAAAGTTGTTTAGGATTCACATTTAAAAAAGGGCAATATTTTCGGCCATGACTGCATATAGATCTCAGTCAAAGAACAATATGTGTCTATTTATCAAATCCAACCTCACTTGAAACAGTGTAACAGTTACATGTATTCAACCATTAAAAGATGGAAAGAGCTGCAAGAGAATGTGGCAGCAAAATCAAAGCAAAGTTAAGACCATTAGAACTAACTTTAATAAGACTGTGAAACTGACAATGCCTCTTTTATTCCACTTTTTAAATTAAAAGTTAAACTGAATATTGGGCACAGTTATGAGACACATTTCATGGCAATAGTATTACTTTTATCAATGGAAATATGTAATATAATATAAAAAATTGCCAACTTTTGTTTTATAAAACAAAACTTGATGATGAAATGAATTGCAACTTTCATCAGCAAAGAAATATATTTTCTTGAGTTTGTTCTGCTGAACTTAGCTGTTTGATTTGTTGCACTAACAAGCAGCATCTTGCACTTCAGTAACATTATGTTTCTGCTGGTAACACCAGCTAATTTGACCAGTCCTCGTAAAGAAAAAAGCAACACATCAGTACGGACTTTACGTTAGACAGGCAATCAAGACATTATCAAGAATGTGGATGTAACATTATAATTACTATAAGGAGTTTTAATTGCTTATTAAACAGCCTCAATATAATACTGAGTGACCTACGAGAGCAAACTAGATCATCAGCAACAATATTTGTTCTTTCTGTTTCCAGTTATTCAGAATGCCTGCCACCAGTTCCAGTTCCCCGCTAAATCAGAGAAAACATTTTACTCCTTTAGCCCAGACTGCAGGCAGGAGCAGCAGCAGCTCCTCCTCCGGCCAGGAGCAGAGCTTCGCCTCGCCGCCCCGTCGCTCCCCACTGATCCAGATCGGCCCAGCCAAACACAAAGAGGTGATTTTCCGTGTGATCCAGGACAATTTTTGGCAGGAAATTCCACTTTGTGTGCTAGCAGGTGGCGGGCAGAGAAAAATATGCAGCCGGGCAGCGAGCTCACTGCTCGCTTCTTGGGAGCCAATACCGACACCAGGCTGCAGGAGGCAAGCAAGGGAGCCACAGGAGGACCAGAACAAGGACTCGGTGGGCCAGAATGTCAGATCCCGCTGCAGCAAAATCAGAAGTTTCTTAAGGGAGTGTTGCAGCTGTAGATCATCACAACATGAGGCAGCGCTGCTCATGGAACACTACCGCTTTTGGGAACCTGGTCTCACAGGAATCCGTGAAATAGCCACGGATTCGCTTAACTCAAAATCCGTGGAATAGCCACGGAATCACTCAAATTTCCATGAAACTGACATGGATTTCGCTACAATGCAAGTTAATGACAGTCATATCCCAACCTGGTATTTTTTTCTATTGTTCCAAGTCACGTGACTTTCAAGGTCCCGGCGGTCAGAACAAAAAACATGGCCGACAGTTCTCTCATTTTTTGTGAAAAAAAAATCAATATTTTGACTTAGTTTCTGCATAAAAATGGATTTTGATTACATTTCTAGCGAGAAATATATGTTTTATTTTCTAAATATTCATTCAGTGAATGTACATAATCACTTTGTATGTTGGAATAGCCACGGGATATGACTGTCATTAACTTGCATTGTAGCGAAATCCGTGTCAGTTTCACGGAAATTTGAGTGATTCCGTGGCTATTCCACGGATTTTGAGTTAAGCGAATCCGTGGCTATTCCACAGATTCCTGTGAGACCAGGTTGCTTTTGTCCACAGGGGACACAAATCAAACAGGCCCCAAAATGAATGCGGCATGGCACCAAACACACTGACCTTATTCAATGCTGTCTTTCATTTTATGTGTGTGTGAATACCCACATGAACTTCCCAGGTGTTTGGCCTATGGTGTTGTGTACTGCTAATGCAGCTCAGGAGTGAGATCTCAGATATTGGTCAAATTTAAAACAATAGGATCAATCTAACAATAATCAACAGGATCTGAGCATTAAATCAGAACTGAGTACAGTGTGAACGTAGTCCCGAGAATCTGAAGAGCCGTCTCAACTGTGGAATAAATGACTTCCTCTCAAACAGGCAGCATTTCATTCAGCTTTTGAGCCATGTAAGACTTACCAAGGGATCTGCAGCGTCACCTCTCTTGTTCACTCTCACCTCCTCTTATTTAAAATCTAGCTCTGCGATATGCCTCCTCCAGGATTATCTCCTCGTTCATCTCTCGTGGGAAACATCTGTGAAGGCAAGAAGAGGAAGACTTAAGGAATCTTCTGGAGAGCTTTGTTGGCTGTTGTAGCGAGAACAATCTGCTGCTCAGTGTCTGACTCAGGAGTCTTAATAGGAGATTTTTATAGCAGAGCAGTTCAGGTTCTCCAAGAGCCTAGCAGTGCATATAATATTGTGTATAGTGCATAGAACCGGCTGGGTTGATGAAGCACAATAGTGTAGTCTGCCAAGGATCAGGTTATATGTATAACTTCCACTGTGTAATATAGACATATGTCTGTACATTCCCTGCAGTGAGATACCACCACACCAGCCCCGTATTAAAATTATTATAAATAAATTATAACTATGTCCTCATAACGTCACAATCAGTGCCAATGCAGAAAGCAGTGTGATATTTCTGCAGCGAGGCAAAAAGCAAGAGCAGTGAAGTCAGGGTGGAGCATGAATGTGGAGCAGATCTGACTCTTCATGCAGGAGAACAGAGTTTACATCCCAACAAGGACCTGCAATTAATGTTCGCCTTTTTACTTTACGTAACCAGCAACATGGTCTCACAGAAATCCGTGAAATAGCCACGGATTCGCTTAACTCAAAATCCGTGGAATAGCCACGGATTCACTCAAATTTCCGTGAAACTGACACGGATTTCGCTACAATGCAAGTTAATATTTTTTCCTATTGGTTTGTTCCAAGTCACGTGACTTTCAAGGTCCCAGCGGTCAGGACAAAAAACATGGCGGACAGTTCTCTCATTTTTAGTGAAAAATCAATATTTTGACTTAGTTTCTGCATAAAAATGGATTTTGATCACATTTGTAGCGAGAAATATATGTTTTATTTTCTAAATATTCACTCAGTGAATGTACATAATCACTTTGTATGTTGGAATAGCCACGGGATATGACCGTCATTAACTTGCATTGTAGCGAAATCCGTGTCAGTTTCACGGACATTTCAGCGAATCCGTGGCTATTTCACGGATTTCTGTGAGATCATGTTGGTAACCAGCGTATTTTCCTCATTTTAACAAAGAGTTTTAGTTGCCTAACCTTAACCATGCCTCAGTTGCCTCATGCCTCTCCCAAGCAAGGTTATAATAGTTTTGGATTTTTCATTAGTTTTAGTTTTAATTTCGTTGTCAATTTTTGTTTTCAAATTCAGTTAGTTTTAGTTAGTTTTTAGAGTGAGTTTGCTAGTTTTAATTAGTTTTAATTTTTTTGAAAATGTTTCAGTTTAGTTTTTATTAGTTTTAGTGTTAGTTTTAGTTTTTTGTAATGAGGTATTTGTTTCGGTGCAAGATTCAATAAGGTCACAATAAATCTCAGCCCCAATAAGTTTATTAAGTCATAAAACCAGATAAATGAAATAGGTTTGATATCAACCAAAAATCTGAAAAAAAGTTGACAAAGACTAAAACTAAGGACATTTTCACTGTAATTTTAGTTAGTTTTAGTTAGTTTTCTAACCACACAATACAGTTTCAGTTAGTTATCGTTTTTTTAAAAACATTTTTATTTTTATTTCAGTTAACGAAAATGTTTTTTCGGGTCTAGTTTTCGTTATTTCGTTAGTTTTCGTTAACTACTATAATAGTTAACTGCGCCAAAGAGCCAGTTTGCTGTTGCAGTTTACATGCATGTCTGTCCTGATTAATTTGTAGCCATGACAGAAGATGTGGATGCCGGTGTGAAGATGCTACATGGATAAAACATGGATGCTTCAAACACACTCGGCAGCACAGAAGATCTTTACAAACATCACAGATTCAAGATTAGTGTCACCAATTCAGTATCCCACCAAATGTCTTGTCTTCTGTTCCTGAGTTATGGCGTTTAATTATGGCCAGAGAAGTGTTTAAGTTGACCTTTGACATATAAAATGCCAACACTTCATCACTGCATCTTGTTAGACATGTGTGTGTAATTGGCCATATACATAATTAATGAGTGAATTCTTGAGTTATGGCCAAAAAAACTATTCTGAGGTCAAAAGTGATGTTCACCTTTGACCAGCAAAATCTAATCAGTTCATCCTTGAATCTGTCCGGGCCTAACTTAAATGGTCAATCTGACAACATAATGCCTCAGGCCACGACTGTTACCAGCGCGGAGGCATAAAAAAATGAATATTTATTCTCTGTACTGGTCTTAAAACTGTTGTTTTACATATTTCATCGATTGTATTCCAAATCGAAGCCAAATCTTTTTCAAATTAATCCCACACAACATGTATAGTCATGCAAACTGTAAATAAATAGAGTACTTTATTAATCCCATAACAACATTGCTGTTACTTCACAAAAATCCAAATATCAATGACTAAAATAGACTGAATAAAATATCAAAGGATAAAAGTAAAAATGTAATTTAATAAGAAAGTAAGAACAGATAGGACTGAATCTCCCACAGTTAAACATTGGTTTAACAGTCTTTCCAATGTTCTAGCCATGGAGAAGTTAACCTATGCCACCAAGGGAAAAATACAGAGCTTTTTAAAGCTATGGGGACAATTTATTGATTATCTTGAAAGTCACCGATCAAGATGTTGAACACTTGAAAAGGACAATGAAGTGTATAAAGAAAATGTAATATTCAACACAGCAGCAACATAGGAAATACAGGGTTGTAATTTTTATTATTATTATTATTATTATTGTATCTATTGGTTTTTTGTTTTACTTTGTTTTGTTCTTTGTTTTAGTGGTAATTTGTCTTGTCTGTTTTTTAGTTTTTTTATCTAAGAATGTGGGCATGTAAACCTTCATTAATGTATGTGTCATGTTAATTCTAAAAACCCAATAAATATAATTTTCAAAAAAAAAAAGAACAGCTAGGACTATAATTATAAATGTGTGTACTGAATACACTGTACAATGATGCTAATAATATGAAATCCACAAAAAGATGACAGAATAACAGTAAAATACAGAGTTGTACATTGAAAATATACTTTTTTGGAAGTGACACAAATTAATGTATATATCGTGCTGAAGAACGAATGAAACTGAAACGAAGACTCATGATAGGCGTTGGGAAATTGATCATAGTTATTGCCAAAGATGAAAAGGGGAGATTACTTGATAAAAATATTTTCTAATTCATCTTTAATAACATCTACTTCAATCAAATGTTGTTGTTGGTGTTAAAAAACACAAAAAGTATTTAAGGGAATTAGTCCATCACCACAATGACTGAAATGACTGTGTTCATAACAAAACAGTAGAAAATAAAACATGTACTATTACTTGGCTTCAGTATTAAAAACCATAGTGCATTCCCACTTGCCATTCAACACATTTTGTCAAAATGTGCTTTGCTGTGCTTACTGTTGTAAAACCGCTTATCTCCAGGCTAAAACTGTTTCACACAGGCAGCAGAGAAAAAGAAGCATATGCCACAGGTGATTACTGGAGCTAAGGGGTGTGTCAACTTCTCTCCTTCAACTTTGGCCCTTGTTCTGAAGCAGGCAGTTGAGGCAGTGAGCGGGAGTCGGCTCCACAGGTTGAGCACAGGGGTTAGATGTCGGAAGCACTGGGCTCTTCTGGCTTAGAGGCGTAGGTCTGCGCAAGCATGCAAAATTGGCTGTGAGTTCAAAGAGAATCAGTGAGAGCAGGGAGTTGAGTTGAAACCTGTTATTTCTCTCTCTCCCCCTCTCTCCATCTCTGTTTGATTCCGACTCTCTCTCTCTCTCAAGCCTTTCTCTCTCAAGCCTTTTCTAATGATGACTTTATCTGCCTCCCACTGGAAGGCAGAGGAGCAGCGGCCTCGGGGCCTGCAGCACTAAGGTATCAGCATCGCAACTGATGCTTTCCTCTATCTCTGCTTTTCATATCAGCCCTCATTCAGACCTCTTTAGCCTTGAATATGCACAAGTGGAATAATTTAAACATGTCCAGAATCCAAAAATTTGCTGTCTTATACTCACCCGTGATTATAATCAAAAAAGTTTTTTCTTCTTCCTTCAAACCTGTCAAATGGATACGGATATGAATGTTGGACATTTGGGGAATAGCTGCTGGACTCTAGTCTGAGCATAGTGATGAGCAAAATAGCATTAAATCTATGTGCATACCTGTGATAGAGGTTTTTTACAGCAGGTATAAACCGACAGATTACAATCTCTTTGATCCACTGCATATTCTTTAATGACAAGACAGAAAAATTACCCTTTTCACATGCAAGATGACGTTTGTTACAGGGCATATGCCAGCATTTAATCATGCTTTTTTGTAGAAGGCAAGTTTGGGTCAAAATTTAAAGGAAGACGTGAATCTCAACTAATTCACAGGTTAAAAACTCAATTTTTTTGTCTATTTTTATACAGTCTTTTTATACAGTCTATGGTCATGAACCATAAAACTAGTGGATGTAGTAAATGTGACGTGGTTTTGAAGCCTTGAGTTCGGTATTTTGGCAATCGCCATCTTGGTTTATGGCCGTTGCCATATTGTATTGTTGCAACCAGCATGTAAAGAATGGATTGGGAGCCGGAATGACGCTACTTCATCAGCTAATGCTATTCCTAGACTCCTTAGAGCGTCTTTTTTAAAAACGGAAAGCTGAACAAGACATTTATTAACGACCAAAATGTGACAATGAACTTTGATGAACTGAAAACACACTGTAAAGCGACCTGTCAATCAAAAGGTGGCCCCGCCCTAAAGCATACCCTGCTCTATTTTTAATTTTACTCTTAGTACGACCATCATTTACAACAATAATATCATGCTGTATTGAAGAAGACTTCAAAGTAACGATTGAGACCATAAACTCATTATGAGAATGTTTACTGAGGTAATAAAGCAAATAAGAAGTAAGGTCACCTTCGTATTGACTTTCATACAAATGTACTTCTTTTTGCAACCAGTGGAGTCGCCCCCTGATGGCCATTAGAAAGAATGCAGTAGGAAGGCATTTCAGCTTTGGCTTCACTTTTCATACCCTGGGGCCTGTCACTTGTTTATGACAGATAAAACAGGGTGTTCTTTTTTAGAAAAGGTTTTTCACACTTTTTTTCACTCGCTATTCAGACTGTATACATTAGGGGTGTGCATTGGCACTGCCCTCACAATTCGATTCGATTACGATTCACCAGGTAACGATTCGATTCTACGATGCATTGCGATGCCTCACAATTCTACTGCACACAACAAGGGACATTTTTCGTCAGTCATGAGGCAATACAAGCAGTCAGATAGGCCTAATAACAACAGATTTTATTGGCTGCTATGTGTGTATCATCACTCTCCTGTATCTTTGACATAAATGTCATTAAATAAAGTAAAAAATAAAAAAAATTAAAACACGATTAAATTAAATTTTAAACTGGAGTTGTTGTTGGGAGTTGGAGTTTAAAACCGTGTTAAACTCCAAACTAGCGACAGAGCAATTGCCCCCACAACTTTCCACTGGAGGCCAGAAAATAAACATAATCGATTATGGCACTTTGCCGCATCGATGCTGAATCGTGCATGCCCCGCATTGCGATGCATCGCCGAATCGATTATTGTTGACACCACTAGTATACATACATTATACGTGCTATTTCCATGATGCTTTGGTTCACTCACCACTTCTTTGCACCTGCCAGGAGATGCCAGCATTACCAGGAGGGTGAAGCAAGCAGATCACTGTCCTCAAACAGACCCATACAAGACATTAGTTGAGCAACAAAAGTCAGGACCATCATTGGCTTCCCCCCATGACTACTGCCTATCATTTTTGTTGGAATATGAAGTGTGAAACCCAGCAAATATTTTTCCTTTGGATCAACTGTGCGCTCGTAAAATAGTCACAACAATACAGACAGAATTACTTTGTAGTCAGTAAAATGTTGTTGATGTTTGTTTTTTCAAGAACATGGTGTCTTTTACAATCATCTAGGAGACACTGAACTAACACTGGTGAATAATTCAGTGAATGTGCAAGAGAAAGATTGATACCATCTGTGATCTCACATTGTGGTAATTAAGACCAAATTTAACTAGTGTTACTTTATTATTTAAACAGTGTACAAAGACAAATGTACAGCTATTAGGCAAAAGAAGCATTAACACAAAACGCAGAAGGCGCCAAACGTTATGCATTTTTCCCTTGTATTCATTATAAATGGGTAAAAAGGAAAGGATGGATTACAGACTGAGAAAATTTAATCAATATAACCTTCTGGCCTCACTGTGCATGTACAGTAGATGCACAGCTGTGCAGCGAGCAAAACACAGTTCCAATAAAGGTTGAAGACCGGAGTTGGCCTTTGAAGTTTCAAAGCACAGAAAAACACTATGAGACAATGAAATGTATTGGTATTTAAAACATTAAATATTCAGTGATTATTGTCAGGAATAAGAAAAAAATAGAAGACACCATAAATAAGAGTTACAACAAAGGTAATCTGAAGAATTCATTATTATAATAACAAGAAAACAAGAGTATAGACTGAATTAGTTACACTTTCCCTCTAGCCAAAATATCACAAATGAACAACAACATGGAAATTATTCTAGTAAGCAGTCAAGACAGAGTCATACCAATAACATATAATTATCTGCTGTTGGACGATACCACTTTCACCTGTAGTTTATGCACACCTGAGGGTTAGATAGGATACAATGATTTAGTGGACAAATATGGATGATTTAATATTCCTTTGCTCTGGCCAAATTCTAACTGACATCACAATTATTAACACAACAAAAACAAACAATATTCCTGACTCTAAACCTTGTTTAAGGATTGTGCACCAATTTTGCAGGATATGACTCTGCAAAGGTACTAACGAAGCTGCTTTCTTAAGCTTTACTAAATTATATGTAACATTAAAATACGTTATACATACAATGTAAATGTATAATAATGCATGTACATTGTCAACAAATTCTAGAAATGATAAATAATAAACTGTTTGAAAGGCCAATATTGGCTGATGAAATCATTCAACTGATTTATCTGTCAATCTCAATCAGACATGTAAATGTATCAAATATTCAATATAACAATAAAGCCTTTTATTGAACCAAAACAATAGACTGCTTAGTCTTCAGCAAAACACAATGAAACAAGGAATATAGTACACTGTTATGCCTAATAAAGAAAAAGAATATGGTTGGGAACAGCTGTGCAAACAAAAGCCATTTGGCTTCCTATTTTCGGCTCTGCTTATTGGCTAAAATATCATTATGAGAATAATAATAAATAAATAATAAATTTACCATAATTAGCAATAATCTATCCGCCGGACATATCTTGCATCCCTAAGGCAATACATGAGCTAACAGTTGGCCCAACAGCAAATTAACAGTTACCCAGAATATTATATTAGCAACACATTAGCCTTAGACAGCTAGTATTATAGCTTGCTTGGTTGGCACTAGGCATAAAAAAACAAATGTAAATGGGAAATGGACTGCACTTGTGTGGCGCTTCTAGTCTTAGTGCCCACTCAAAGTGCTTTACACTACAGACAGCACTCTTCACCCATTCACACACACACATCCATACACTGGTGGCCAAGGCTACCCTACATGGTGCCACCTGCCACCATCAGGAATGCATTCATACACAGATGAATGAATGCAGCAATGGTTAGTGGCAGACCATTCTACCACTAGCCACCATTACTGCTGATAATAGTCAAACAAAGCCATTTTTATGGCAGATACAGTGTCGTCTGTTGCTTGGTGACAGATCTATAAAAATAAAAAATATGGTGGATGCAACTATGGCAGCCAAACTGCTCTGGAACCTTGACAGTTGTTGCTACCAGCAACAGAATGTTCTCCTGACACCAACTGCTGGTTGCAGCATGAATCTAAAAAGGTTTCAGTTAAATTAGTTTGTGTGATTAAACAGGGTGATTGTCAAGAGTCACACCAAGGTTTTTTGCAGTCTCGGTGGAGGTCACCACTGGTTCTGGACAGTAATGTGGAGGTCAGTGGTGGGAGAGCCCTTCCCTGGGAGGTAAAGTAACTCAGTCTTTCCCAGGTTGAGTTTGAGGTGGTGTGAGGACATCCATTGGGAAATGTCAGCCAGACATGCAGAGATACGTGCTTCTGTCTTTGTTTCTGACTGGGGGAATGAAAGGATTAGCTGGGTGTCGTCGGCATAGCTATGATAGGAGAAGCCATGCGAGTGGATGAGAGGGCCGAGCGAGTTGGTGTAAACCGAGAAAAGGAGTGGACCAAGGACAGCGCCTTGAGGGACCCCAGTGATGGACAGGGATCTGACACAGAACCCTTCCAAATCACAAGAAAGGAGCTGTCCCTGAGATAGGACTTGAGCAGAGAGAGGGCAGAGCCTGTTACTCCCAGGTGGAGAAGGGTGGAGATGAGGATCTGATGGTCAAAACAGTACTGAAAGCCACAGAAAGGTCAAGTAGAACCACCACGGATAAAAGAGAGGCCGCTTTCACCTTGTGAAGCTGTTCACTCACAGCGAGAAGGGCAGTCTCTGTTGAGTGGCCCTTCTTCAAACCAGACTGGTGGGGGTCAAGGAGGTTGTTCCCATGAAGATAGCAGGAGAGTTGAGTGTAGACTGCCGTTCCAGAGTTTTGGAGAGGAACAGCAGGAGAGAAAAGGGTCAGTAGTTGTCCACTAAGGAAGGATCAAGGGTGGATTTCCCTTGCTTCCTTCAGAGAGTTAGGAAAGCAGCCAGTAGTCAAGAAAGTGTTGTTTAGATGGGAGAGGAATGGAAGGAGGTCTGGAGCAATAGATTGGAGCAGGTGGGAAGGGATGGGATCCAGCAGACAGGTGGTGGGTCAGGCAGAGGTTACAAGGCTAAGAAGTTGAGGAGGAGACAGTGGAGTGAATGCTGAGAGAGAGAAAGATGATGACAAGGAAGGAGGAGAGGAGAGGTGAGTTGCAAAACCGGATGGGTAAATCTTCAGGGTCAAGGAGGCACGTGGGGGTCAGAGTCAGGGTGACTGTGGAACCAGTTTCCAAGCAGCTGCCAAACACATAACTACAAAAAATAATGCTTTAGAAAAAACTTTTTTGCTGGAAAAAAGAAGTAATTGACAAACAAAAAAACAAACTGAAGTTTTAATTAAGTTCAATTCCTTCAGCAGACTGTCAGTCAGCCAGTAAAGTGTCTCTTGAAAGTTGTGTGACAGTTACTAAACTCAGTTAATTATCCTATTTATTAGTCCTCAGAGCTACAAAAACATTTTGAAACCAAATCATGGGAATGAGTTTGTATTTGTGTCCTTGCTGCTACTTAGCCAAGGACTGATTTAGGCTGTTCCTAACTTTATTTGTAAAATGCTTGTGGGTCTGAATTTAATTGAAACCCAATTAAAATCACAGCATGAAAACTCTAATAATAGTCAAGGGTTTCGTCTTTAACAACTAAAGTTTATGGAAAATGCCTCATTCCCTTCACCCTTTCCATTTTGTCTACAACTTGAGTTAACTGGGGCCACACGGCACAAACAAAATTGATGAGGAGTGCTTTCACAATGGCAAGCAGAACACAACTCGAACTGTAAAGCCAGAAATGCTTGATTCCGCTGTAAGCCATTGTCAAATGACCTTGGCAGACTGACAGGCAATATCAGCAGCAGGTTCTTTGTGTTGATATCTCAGTGCTTACAAGGAAAAGTACTTGTGTTCTTCTTTTCCACTGTGACCATAGTTTTTTTGGTTCAGCAAACAACAGTTCTTTCAAAGGTTGCACTCATTTAAGGGCTCCCAGTTGGGCAGTGACCTGCCGGCTGGGCGAACTGTGTACTCATTTTACTCTATGCTCCTGGCCGGCCCCCTCTATCAATGGGAAAAACAGCCAACAACAAAAACAGAAAGCTGCATGTCAGAGGGAAATCTGAAGAGCAAACACTTCCTGATTCAACGGCAAAATGAATTTAAAATGTGTCAAAATCCATTCAAATTCTTGACCTGGTCTCTTTTCTCGATCAGATAAATATCTATTGACGAAATCGTGTTTGTCCACTCTTTGCAAGTGTAGGTAGGTATTTAAAAGACATTCTTCAATCAAAACATGCCCTCATGAGACTGTTTTCAGTCGCTGTGATCGGTCTTCCTGTCATTTTGTAGAAAAATGCAACCTAAAGCTCACCTGAGACCTCAGCAATCTGAGAGCAGGACATCTTCCAAAGTCTTTTCATAACAACCCTGATTTTAAAAAAGAAGACACTGCGTAAAATGTAAATACTTTTTTTTTAAATTGTATAAAAGAGTGTATACTTAAAAAAGATAAAAAAAACAGCACTTACTCAATTTAAACATTATATATATATATATATATATATATATATATATATATATTATATATATATATATATATATATATATATATACATATTGCCTTTTTACAGTTTTCAGTTGCAGTTTTAGCTCAAGTCCTCACGAAGACCAAGAAAGTGGATCACATCACTCCTGTTCTTTACAGGTCTTTACACTGGCTTCCTGTCTGTCAGAGAATTGATTTTAAAATACCACTCTAGGTTTATGAAGCACTCACTCGTTGGGGCAAAAATACACATCTGATTTTTTAATACAGCATGAAGCATTCAGAGCTCCCAGGTCATCTGGGACAGGTCTTCTGTCCCCAGAGTCAACACTTTAAATTTTTACGCCCAATATATCTGGAACTAACTCCCAGAAAACTGCAGGATTGCTGCGACTCTCTGTTCTTTTAAATCAAGGTTGAAGACTTCTCTGGTTACCACTGGCGTTCATTAAAATCATAAATCATTTATTTCTTACACAGCATTGTGACTTACCATTCTTGTTTTTATATCAGTTTAATTGTATTTAAGCTTGTTCTTGACATTCTCTTGGCTCTTTAATATGTGTTTTTAATTGTATGTAATTGTCAGTTTGTAATGTACTGTTTTGTCTCTTTATTTGTATTGTTTATGTAGAGCATTATAAATCATCTTATTTCTGAAATGTGCTTAATTATAAATTAACCATTTAGCAGTGCCAACATTTGTTATATTAATGATTCAAGTTGGAGCACATTTAACATATATAATATCTCACCTTATTAGTAGAACTTTGTTCAAGCATATAACACTTGATTAGCTTCAACATTCACAAGTAACTCATTAAACATTTAGTGTGAAACATGACACAACAATTCTAAAATAGCTACAATAAACAGAGTAAGCTAATGGAGCAGCGAGGCTATTAAGAGGGCGGATAAAAGACCTGGGTCAATACTTACGTGGTGAGGGATCTGACAAATCAGTAAATTAATCAAGAAAAGTGGAACTGCTGTGGATTTGTGGCAGCAGATGTTACAGAAAGAACATTCTACATGAGAAGTGCCTCCATTTAATTAGTTCACTACTGTTCAAAGTGATGTAACTGCCGCCCACAAAAATGGTGTTTCATGCTTTTAAGTTACAAATACATGTTATTTTTTATGAAGGATTTGCTATAAAGGGTCAGGGTTTATTCATGAGGACAGAGAAGTTGAGCCAGACTGAGAGCTGAAAGGGTATAAAGAGACAAAGAAACGTCTGAGCTACAGGTAATTCACTAGTCTTTGGTGAAAGAAACTGGAAGCTTGGCATCAGACTGTGTGCACACTGGAACCGGCTTCTCCTTCAGTGTCAAGTGTGCAATAATGCCCATAACAAGCTGGAGTCAACAGGCTATTCTTCAGACTTCACAATAGAAATACAAGGGCAGTGTAGCACTATTGTAAATGCATCTGGAAATATCAGCTAAACATACAATGGACTGACAAATCAATGTTTGAATCTATTCATTTCAACCACCGAGGAGACTGCACAGTGCCCAAGGAAAATCTAAAATATTTAGAGCCCATTTAATACTGAGCTGCAGTCACGTATTATTATTATTGTGTAATTGTTCTGCATTAAAATGGCTAAAAACAAACAGACCCATGTTTTTATTCTGTTGAGATGTGCAGTTTCTTTATGCTGAATATTTCCAAGAATTTTCAAGAGAAATCTGTGATTGAAGTCAAGGTTAACTGCCTGTTGCTGTTCATCTAGTTGCCTGTCAATTGCATCATTTACCATTCAGGCATGTGTCAGTTATGACTGTCTGCTAGAAGCCATCAAGACACATTTTTTCCATACATTTTGCTGTATTCAGTGTTTTTACCAGTTGAAATCACCAGATCCTTTTGTCTTGGGGCGAAAAAAAATTAAATTCTAAATAATATATGTCTCTGAACATTTTGACTGTTTTTAAAAAATCTGTGTTATTAAAATAGCCATTATTGAAGGAAAGAAGGAAGACATTACAGGTGATTGCAAACTTTCTAACAGTAATAGTAAATATTTGTGCTTCATCAACATTTTTACATGAAAGTCACTTAGAACATTTGGTAAATGCTATGCTTAATCTCATATTTAAGACTGTTTATAAGCAGTTGCTCAACATTTTCAATTCTCAAAATTCTCAAGAAGGTACAAAATCGTTTAGATACAGACCTTATTCTCAGAGTTCAGTACATTTTATTGAGCAGGGCATAGACTTGACCAGTTCTCTTGCTAGAAAACACCTGACTGAGCAACTGTTTCCTCTCTGTGTGCAGGTGAGCACCGGACAAACTAAGGAAACCGACTGCAGGTAAGGTGTGAGGTGAGTGAACAGCACTCATATCTGCAGGTGAGGATACTCAACCCTGTTGCACACACTGGTTCAAGTGAGGATATTCTGACATTTAAGCTGTGCTTCTCTGAGTCTGACAGAGAGAGATGATCCATTGCAGTGGTTTCTGGTTTTTACAACATACTGTGGACTTTTTCTTTGGTGTTTGTTTTTTTTTTCACAAGCACAAACATACTGGCTGACTGATGACCTGTTGAGGCTAAATTTTTGCTGCTTGAATTTGCAAACAATTGAAACAGACACAGCACTGTCCCAACTTTGTAAAGTTCAGACTAAAGTGGACAAATTAACTTGGCAATCAAAAATAATTTAAACTCACCAGACTAGCAGACAAAGCAGAAATCAGATTTTTTTTGTATCAATCTGATTGAGAAGTGTAGTGAAGGATGTAGAATACAGATAGGAGTCATTAGAGACTGTATTTACTCAGGTACTGAGAAGTATTGATCAGGTCAGGCTCTTTTTGTAGCCTAATTTAGAACCACATTGACCTATATGCATCTATAAAAAAACATTTTACAGAACATATAATGCAGGAATTGATGCCTTTGGATGATATTTTCATTTACTCTTCATCCAGTGGTCAGCAATTGAATGATACTGAACGTACATGACTGATTATTATTATTATTATTATTATTATTATTATTATTATTATTATTATTATGATGTCTGCCAGGCCTAAACCTGGAGGGGATCATGCATAGTGAGTGTGTGGATTTCTCATGGTTGGAGTGATTCATAATTTTTGATAAACCTGTTTTATTGATTTTTTTATATATTCTCATTGATTCAGTTACATGACAAAGGCATGTCCAACAATCAGCTAAGCTATGTACCCAAAATAACCTGATTTGGCTGTAACGTCATTGCAATAAACTGATCAAAAGTATGCTGTAATAACTACAACATGATGCCAATGTGTACAATAATGCTTTGTCAAGGTTGTCTGCAACATGACAAGCAAAAACGTATAAAGTGCATATTTTCTGAATTCAGATCAGTCAGAACTATGCTATGCAAGAGATTCTCAACACCTGGCAGAGATCTGCATTATTTCAGCTATTCGTTCTATTTTATATTTACATATACATTTAGTCATTTAGCAGACGCTTTTATCCAAAGCGACTTACAGGAAGAGTAAAAGCAAACAATGAAGGTATACTGCAATAAGAGCTATTAGTGCATCAATAAGTGCTAGTGACAATTCTTTAAGGAGTAGAATTATCGTGTGGTGCTAGGAGAGAAGATGCTCTCTGAAGAGATTTGTTATAATCTGTTTCTATTGCTGGAATTTGTTAACAATGCGATACATTGTGTACATAATATATAACAATGTAAACTAATGTTAAATATCCCGAAATACATGTATTTGTTGAAGAAAGCAGCCTTCTGACTACCTTTACCTATATAGTGGTATTGGTGCAAAATCAGTCCACACAGAAAATGTCTATTTTCATTCCAGCTCAAAAATGCACCACCACTTATCAGTGTTTCTTCAATAGACATTACATTTTTATTTAAATCATATGGTATGTCAATGCTATTTCCACTGCATACCAGCAAAAACATGAGCATGGCCTCAAAGACCCTGGGGATGTTAATAACCTTATTTTAATAAATGGAGCCAAAGAACAAGGCAGAAAATACAGAAAATACCCGTTAATTATACAATGCAACTATTAAGCTCTTAAGCACCAGCAGTTATTCCTCAGAGGAAATTATAATTATTCCAAGGTTTCATATGTGACCATGTGAAGAGAAGTTCTTGTAAAAAACAACACATAGTTCATTATGTTTGTCTTGCTGTAGCCTTCATCATTCTGTGATAGTGTGCTGTAACACTCGGTCCTCCATCACAGCAGAGACAACAATCCTTTCTGCAATGCATGTGTCTTTCTTTACAGTGAATCTTACAGAAGCAATCCCTTTTGGCAAAATATAGCATATGGGTGTACAGTGCTGCACTGTATATGCTGCTGTTTGATGGAGAAGGCCGGCCACTAACATATCTCACTTGTATCAGCGCCTGGGGAAGCCGACTGTATTTCAGGCTCCACTACAAGGTGCTTCCAGCAGTGTACCAAGCAGAGCGTGTGTGGTTTATGAACATTGTGTCTGTGTATTTGATTTCTTACCGTACCGCACTGGCCTCTCACTCCACATCACCTCACTGCCCTCTCCCGCATCCACAAAAGAAGCCACTCTACCCAAGCTCTCCCAAGCAAACAGAGGTTACATGCTGCATTCATTACTATCGCTTCTCAGACAGATCGGGCAATTACCATGTGAAGGTAACCCTGAGTGTTAACATACAGCAGTGCTACTACACTATAAGTATTGTGCCAGAGAAAGTAGGTGGGTGTTGCGGTTGGTTTTGAGGTTGAGATGGCTGCCATCCATGTCTTTTTTTCTGAGGCAGTTGGTGAAAATGAGGCCTGGTGCTGGAGTGAGGAGAGTGGATGTGTTGCTTTGAAGCAGAGCAGGATAGCTGTCAGAGTCAGTCATGGATGGGATGTTCCTATCCACAGCCTATTAGAGAGCTGTTTATCAATGCAGCTGCCAATCAGGTCCACTCCTGGTTCGCCCATTCTAATCTGGACTTCATAACTGCTACATATGGTGCAAGTTCTGTTCATTATGTGTGGCATGGGCTCTCCCAGCCCACTCCTAATGTGATTCTAGTGGAGCTGCAGGTAAACTATGAACGCCACAAGATTGCAATGCTCCTCTCTGTGCAGATGGCAGCAGTTGTGTGTGTTTGTGCCAGTCGGGGGAATGGGAGGGAGGACAGAGCAGCACAAAAAATAAAAATAAACTCATCTTAGTTACAGTATGAAGTAGTTACCTCACTGAAAGTAGGTTGTGGTGATGTTTCTTATCATACTACAGTCTTTCCACACATACACCAGCAGGGAATTTGTCATTTCATGTGGCAAATGACTGTTTGCTAAACCTCTCGTCCAATCATAGCTTAGCAACCATTACTGCACATGGTAGGTCTGTCAAGCTTAGGATTTATTCACCAGATGTACAACATATTAAGACAGCTGGATATGGCACTGCCACTCAGACATGCTGAAAATGTGTCCCAGTGGTCACTCATGGTACTGCAGCCAAATGATCCCTGTTGCCAGGACACATCCAACTGCAGAAACGGCCAGATGTTACAATGTAACAATTAATTTTAGCAGACTATTTTATCCAAAGTGTTCAAACAACAATAGATACTCTTTGTATTAAGATGTTTTATATTTGTAAAACTTTGGATGAGCCTACAACCATGATTTTGAAAAAGGAGACTAAAACATGTGTTGTGATGAGCCCATGTTTCAAATTGATTTTGATTTAGTGTTCTCTGGGCTAAAGAGGAAAGGACCATCTAGATTGTTGCCAAAGAAAAATGCAAAAGCCATGTAGAACCTGATAATGTAATAACCCCGATAATGTAATAAAAATCTGCACTTGAGTCCATTGAAAATGTAATAAAACCTGATAATGTAATAACTTCCCGATAATATAATAAAGTGCATTTCCCAATAATGTAATACACTTTTTACCAATAATGTAAGAAAGTATAACATTAATTGAAGGTTTTTGATCAAATCAAAGATGGCGGAAAATCCAATATGGCCGAAAAACCCCATTGAGCTCGGATTGGCCCAAGGGTTCCAGTGATACATCCTTTGTGAAAAACGGATGAACGGGTCAAAAGTGAATAAACATTCAACTTTGACCTGTTGGTGGCGCTAGAGCTCTTGAGCTAGAGTTGATACACAGTATCACCACTTGAACTCAAGTAATGGGTGGTCTGCTGTTAAATTATTACAATATTGGGGAATTATTACATTATCAGGACTTGCGAAATGAAGGCTAACCAGATAATGTAAAAACCTCCCATTAATGTTATACTTTATTACATTATTGGTCAAAAGTGTATTACATTATTGGTAAATTCACTTTATTACATTATCGGGAAGTTATCACATTATCAGGTTTTATTACATTTTCAATGGACTCAAGCGCAGATTTTTATTACATTATCAGGGTTATTACATTATCGGGAATTTATTACATTATCAGGTTCTACATGCCAGCATCTGTGATGGAAACTGGAACAGTGGTAGAAAAAGTATTCACATCCCTGACTTAAGTAAAACTACTAATACCACACCTATATGACTCCACTACAAAATAAAACTCCTGCATTTTAAACTGTCTGAAGTAAAAGTACAAAGGTATTGGCATCAGAATGTACTTAAAGTATAAAAAGTAAAAGTACTCAGTTACATTTCACTATGGGGTATGAAGGTGTGTTATAGCCTATGTCATCATGGGTAAGTCAAACATCTGGCACCATTAATGCTGAAGGGAAAATTACTGGTCCGATTTCATGAAACTTAGTGTAACTGGGCTTGGGCCAAATAAACAAATTTTGGAGCCGATCTGAACCACGGGGCGGATACATTAATTATTTTTCGCTTTCATTACCATTGCAAAATGGGACATTACCTTGGCAGAGGTCTACCCTTACTCCAAGTGTCCTTCTAGTTTGTTTTCGCAGTCATTTGAGGCACGCATTTCCCATAAAATTATGTTTAAAAAGAGTGCAACAATTTGTGCATGCACAGTGCACCGGCTGCACGACAATGGCAGATGAAATGCAAGGAATGTGTTTTTATTGTGGAAATATAAGACTCAGACAGATTTAATCAGCATGACATTTATGTAATCCACATTACCAGATTTGAGTAATCAGAATACATTACAAATGAAATTTTAGGCCATCTATTCAGTGATCTGTAGTGAAATACATTGTAAAGGTAACCCTCCAAAGCAACTACATTGTTGATAAATTTAAATATGCATGTGTAAATTATGCTGTGTTTACTTTAGGTAACATTATTTGCCATGTTATTTACTTATATATTCATCAGGAAGGTGCAATACCTTCTAAGAAAACTCACTGGGGATCCCTGTGACCCTGGATACATCCCTTCATGATTTATTCTTTTTAGTGGTATCCCTGTAAATAAGCCAGGACACATTGTATCCTTCAGGGAAAGCAGCTATGACTACAATGAGCTTTTCTTCCACTTGAAATTGGTAAGAACGGTGTGATGGAAACTAAAGTCAAAAAAGTTTGAAGAAGCGGAGGAACAAAAGGTGAGCACAGCTGCCCTTCAATTGGCCGTCATTGGATCGCTCACCACTCATTTGCATAAAGTTGAACTCAGCTCACCTTTCTCCTGCCGACGAATCACCGAGATGTCTCTGCCTGCTGCCTGTCGCTGCACTCTCTGTTGCTCCTTGTCTTCCAGAGCTCATTTAAAATGAATGGGCACCACTATCTTTGTCTCTGGTTGTTGTTCTGGGTGTAAGCACCAAGTGAGACACACTTGATCTATAAATATGAAATGTTGTTTGACTCATACTGTAAATATTTGCTTGTTTCTCCTTTTTTTATCAGTATAATCCACTATAATGAATCACCGTTACCACATAGAGGAGGTGTCTGTTTTGCCCCCATTGTTACTTATCGTGTTTTTGTTCATTTGCAAAAGAAACTGTCATCTTTGTCTCTTGTGGTCAGTGTAATTGCATGAGGGATTTCTTGAATTTCAACTGTTGTTTCTCAGCACTCTGCTGTAGACCTATAAATGTAATCTCAGTAGGAATTTGGACCAGGCGTGCAGTGGTTAATAATTCAGCTCGGAGCTGGAGGCTTGCATTGAGGTGAAGTATGCAGCAGTCTTGTTAAACATTCATGTTCTCAGCTGTGCCTCGCCCCTGGAAGGCATTTGACCGCTAGAGCGATAACTCAAAAGGTAAAGGCTTCTCATAGATATTAATATCAATTTGATGTCTGTGGTGTCAGATCCGCCCCTACTCAACAACACGGCCACTGTTGTTTCTTTCTCTCCCTGTTGTAAAGGCAGCTTCTGCATCTGCTTTCAGGCAGCTACATGTCTTTGTTACTATGCAGTTAGTATGTAACAATGCCCATGTGTCTTGTTGGTTTTCTTGGAGAGCAGAAAAGGTTTAAGAACTCTGGGACATCTGCCAAATGACTACAAAGCACAGGCATAAAAAAATCACAGCATAGAGAAATAATAACAAGGTGTGACACCACAAGCTAAGCTAATGCACTCCATGCACAGCATCATTAGTACATGATCTCAGCTGGGGGGGTGTTTTTGGCAGGTACTGTTTTTTTTTAAAAGCAGCTGCCCCTCGCTCATGTGTGAAGAAAAATGAACGGGGAATAGAGAAGTTTAGCTTTCATTGTAGTCGACTACAATGAAGAATCAGCAGGGTGGCAATACAGACACTGCTTGACTGGAATAAATTCAGACTGTACAGTCACAAGTGACAGCTGCTACACATGATTTCAAGGTGGAGCGTTTGTCAAATGTTTGTTTCTGCCGCTCTGAACAAAAACAACAACAGAAACAATCATTCTTTTGGCTTTTTGCTTGGGAGGAATTGTGTTCATACATTAAAGTATGGGTACATCTATATCAATAATGGATGCCAGCTGAAGAGATTAAAGGCTCTTTTTTTTTTTTTTTTTAAGATATAGTGCAGCATTGTTGAACTGTGTCTCCTTTACTGCAACCCAGAGCATGCTCATCAATCATGCTCACAGTACAACAACACAAATTAGTTTCTTTTTGGGTGGCAGTGATTTATTAGAACGGCAGCTGGATATGCAAGACTAAATTGTTTTTCTGCACTTTCATAATTCATTTAATTCTCCAAACTATAATTTTCTGGCAGGTCAGTGTTGTGCTTTGGGTTTGAATTTTTCAAAGTAGTAGCTGATGTAATTGTTTTTTGTACTCCCAGACTAACAAACCGAGCCTGTGACTACCGGTAACAACTGGTAGGAGATGCAGGCAATTTGACACTCTCTTTATATCAACGACACCTTTACAGCCATCTTGCTGTATGTTTACCTCTAAACAAGCAGTGGACAGGAAACTAATTGCACCCCAAAACCACAGCAGTGCCTGCACACCAGCAGGTAGCAAGCTGATTGTAGATCAGATGTGTTCAACACCCATTCAGTGTTGGTTCCCATATCAGATACCTATAAACAACAAGATAAAAATATGTCTGTTAGACTTTTGAATTTCTCAAAGTCAACATTGGCATCAACTAAAATCAAAGTCACAAAATAAAAAAAGAATCATTAGCAGCTTTGGCCTTCTGTTTGTCCCTTGCTGTTGTTTAGATGGAAGTTTTCTACCTCTGTTGTTAAAGCTAAAGGGTAACCTTGCCTCTGAGAAATTACATTTATACACTAATAATTTGTTTGGCACAATATGTTTTGAGGGAAACAAAATTGGTGCCCAGATTCGGTTCAGTGTTGTTGTTTCAGTGCTCAGTGTTTTAGTAAATGCTACATTGCCAACTGCACAGAAGCTGTAGGGGCGGATGGTGGGTTAAGAAAGCGCAGGACTTTAACACTGGAGACCAACATTTGCAATTTAGGTCCCACCTGGGGCTAAATTCAGGGAACAAAAGCATTTAAAGGTGGAGTCAACAATTCTGGAGAAAGAGACAAATACACTCTTATCGTACGTCTCGCTTCCACAGATCTTGTCTTTGTATCCAAGGTCTTTCCCCTGTCCTGTGCACAACCAAGGCTGCTGCTGTTTGGCTGGATTAATGTTATGTGGCTCAACACTGTCCCCCACATGTTTTCTGTACAGGAGTTTATAATGACCAGGCGGCAACCCTCGGGTCTGAGCACTGCAGGCGCCCACCTCCGGGTCTGAGCAAGGAGATAAACCAGGAAGTGCCTTAAGCTGCATTCTACTGAAAATTCCTGCAGGGCCCCATTTAGAAGAAAATAGAAGATAAACAATCGTATGATTTGGGTCGTGGCTACCTTTGATTGACAGGTGGCTAACAAGGCGAGCCGTCATCAGGAGAGAAGCAGAACAATGCGTATCCACGGCAACGTGTTAATAAAGTTATATATAACGTTATATATATATAGAAAAGAGGACGTTTAGCGGTTTGGTCTCATAACTTTGACCCTTTCACTGTATTTTCACTTAATGACAGTTTATTTGAACGTTTTGTTCATTAAATGTCTTGTTCAGTGTTTGGTTGGACTAACAGACACTCCAAGGAGTCGCTGCTCAGTTTTCTGAGGTAAGAAAGATACATTTTGTTTTTGTTTTTTGCTAGCCAAAATTAACCTCCCAGTTAATGCTTAAATAAATGCTAACATGAATTAGCAGCGGCTTTGCTCAGTCAGTAGCGGTGTAGAGAGGCTGTAGTCAGTGTCGTCATATCCCTCTCGCTCCTCCACAGTCCAAACATGGTCTGCTCCCAGTTTTCAGAAACAAGATGGCGACACAAGATGGCGACGAATTTAACTCTGAACTCGATGCCCCCAACGGGCCACAAACCAATGGGTGACGTCACAGTGACTACAGTCTATGGAGCAGTGAGGCAAACCAGGAAGTGCCTTAAGCTGCATTCTACCAAAAAAAAAGCAGGGTGGTGCTGACGGCAGCTGCACAAGTATTTCGGTCCATCCATTTCAATACAAAATGAGATAACTTCCCACTTGATTTATTACTTCCAAATTTTTTTTTAGAACAACGCTATGGTCTCAATCGCTACAATTTTTTTTTCTTCATGACAATTTCATGTTAATAGGGTAAATAAATTGGATAAAAGCGTCTGCTAAATGACTCAATGTACGACCTTTGTTGAATATTCTCTCTCTACTCCTGTGATTATCTACGAACAGACATATAAACAGCCCAAGACAAATAATAACAAAAAGAAAGAAACCTTGCTTTTGCTGATTAGTTGAATATGCAACGAATTTCTCAGAAACATGGTTGTATAGGAAGAAAAAGAATTCCTCTCTTATGTCCTCCAAATACAAGCAGGAACAGAAGTGCTCAGTGCCATGCCATGAGTTTGAGCCCTGCTACTCCAGATGACCCTCCAAGTTTAGACCGAGACCTACTGAGTACTTTCCCCAAACCCAGCTGACCCTCCAGCTTGAATTTCCATCTTGTTTGCAGCAACTTCAGATCGCTATTTGGCTGTATTATTATGGCTTATATTTGAAATACACTCATATTAAGGGGGTTTTGGGAATCAGATATAATATATGACAGATATGCAAATGATATATTTGTCATTCATGACATATACACAGCGTCCAATTCTGTTCTTGCCACGTATGTTAGTGAATCAAAATAATTCGACATGAACAGATGCCTCGTGCAATCAGCATACGGCCGCGGCCGCATTTGTCCATATAAGGAAATAGGTTTGTCTGGAGGTTTGTCATGGAGAAATCGGTGCTGTTGTTGTAGAGAGAAGTACAACTCTGAAATCCAAAATAAAAATTTCATAGCTGAAGAAATCGAAATAATAGTGCCTGAAGTGGAAGCCAGAAAAAGCACAATTTTCCAACAGTGGCTCTGGTGAAAATGAAACGCTTTTACATTAAAGTCGATGTGAAAAAAAAACAGACCAGTAAAAAACAGGTGGAGGACAGACACCACCTGATCTATCAGCTCATGAAGAGAGACTCACTGCAATTATTAGACTAACATCCATATCTGGGATAAGAAATGAGTGTGAAGGGTGACATCCAGCAAGCAATTTCACCCAGAGCTAATTCATTTCATAATTATATTTGCAATTACATGTATTTTTCTGTAATTAATGAGCACTGTGCAAACAGAATAACATTTATATTTTGTTCAAATTGTAATGCAATCAAAACTTTAAATATGAATTGCTGGCCCAGCTGTTGCTGGAGTGGAGGGGGACGCAGTCACACAGCACACTTCCCGAAGCATTTCCAGCTCTGATTTATAGTTGAATATTTCAATTATGACAATAATGATTGCGGATGAAAAAACATTATGTAGTTTAATGACTTTAAACTTCTTTAATGACTAACCAGTTTTTATTGATGTCTTTTTAAACCTATTTTTAATGAATGCCGTTTTATGCTATGCATTTGAAGACTTCATCATTTGTGCTTACACATAGGCACCTCTACATTTCTTTGCAAAGTACAAACAAATTCAAGTATAAGAATATTTATGAATACCGGATTTGTGCATAAAAGGTTTGCACGTGCAGGTTTAGCACATATTTGTGTGCACACAGTGGTTGTGAATGAGGTCCACTGATATTTAGTGTTTTTTAAAAATAAAATAAAAAGTATATTTGTGGCAACATTCATGTCTTGAGCAGAAACCAACAGGCTTTAGGCTGAGAGACGTACGTATTAAGAGACAGACTCATGTTTTGCTGCTTTTGGTCTTTTCAAATCCAAGAAAATACAGATTATATATTATAGAATTTCACAAGCTTACTCTTCAAATGCAGGTGTGATCTGGCAGCCCAACGTAATAAAAATAAATATCAGCTTTACAGTCGTCAAAAAATCAGAGTACTGCATTCGTTTTGCACAAGCGGCTCCCTCTGTCTAGAAAAATTGACTTTCAGCAGCAGGGCCAATTGGAAAAAAATTTGAAATGGATTTTAGGTATATTATAATAGACATGTGATTATGATTATACTGTATAATGGCCCATAGTTAGTCATTAACTTTATCCGCAGTCCTTTTAAACAAGGTTTATAGAGGGAACAGAATATGATTGAATCCTTTATAGAGGATATAAAACTAGCACCACTCATCATCATCATCATCATCATCATCATCATCATAAATGTAATTCTTGATCATAGACTTTTGTTTATAAATATATGAACATTCTCTGTGTATAACATGTGAAAGAAATAGGCAGCTGCATCATGGATGCCCTTGATATATAATTCACTCCTTCAACTCAAATGTATATTGTTGGTTCAATATAGCAGCAAAAGCCAAAGTTTAACCCTCCCGTTATGTTGCAGGTCAAATTGACCCATTTCAAAGTTTAAAAATCCCCCCAAAAATCCTTTAAAGTATTTTTTTTCATAAAAATAAAAAAAATAATTTAAAATAACATTAAAAAAAAGAAAGTCATGTTAACTATTGCATTTTATGTGTAGATCTTTCCAATGTACATAAAATAATTTTTATTTAACATGCATTTATGAAAAACGAGTGAATTATCCTCATTGAACCATGATCTGTTCATATCCATTCATAAATATTGATGGAAATAGTTAGTAATAGAGATATTAATGAAATATAAACAATGTTTATTGGGATTTTTTTAGTTTGACAGTGCTGGATAATATAATATATAATATTTAAAAAATAATAAATAATAAATATTTTAAAATAACATGCCCTGGGTCAAACTGAACCACGAACATTATTGCGGTTCCTGAGAAAACGAACATAACAGGAGGGTTAAAGGCAGAATCAGAGCTTTTCATTAATTTATTATACACTTATAATTCCCTTGAAAGAAAATCTCCAATATAAACCATGAACCTGGAATGGATGTTTCATGTCTTAAAATACATGCAGTGCATATTCCTTAGTTTGATACATGCTTGTGAAAGAAGGTTTATTAGTTATGCTATGGTAGGTATTAGCCATGTGTGAACGACATGTATGTTGGGAGCTCGGAGGTGTGGGCGGCACCGTTTGATGGAAAAAAAGCCTAGAAGCCTGTATTTTAACACAGACGCTGTCAAATCTAGATATGTAAACATATGAGACTTCACGCTGTGACAAGGGCACGAGGGGAGAGATCTATCACATAGATGACACCCCAGGATTGTCTTTAAGCTTTCCTGTTGTTGCACACATAAATTAACCCGAGCCAAACTCGGATCAGTCAATTATGCCGGGGGCGGTGATTAGTGTTTGAACACAAACGTTTTGGAGGGGGGATTATCAGCCTGTCAGCCTACAGACCCTGACCTTCACCTCTACAAGGTGAAAATCATGACTTTAGCAGAAAGCTGCAATTGAAACTCTGTGCATGTCTTAAGATCAATAACTTAAAACTATCACTCTTATAAATTTACTTCCTGTTGTTAAATAAAATCCTCAAACATTATGATCACATTGCCTCGGTGAGTGCAGAGAACTTAAACGTTTAGTACCACTAACACTTATTAAAACCATTTTTCCACACTGGGAATGGTTTCATGCGATCTGTAATGTCACATTATGTCAGTTAATATGTGTTTTAAAAGGTACTGCACAAGAAAATCAGTGCATATCTAGTCTGAGCAGGGTTTGCCTCCACATGGCTCTCATTGGCATTCCTATCTCGTCACATACGGAGGCTGACGGACGCCACATGGGGTCACTTTTTATCACACTGCATACTCACATGCATGTTTGATACAACAAAGAACAGAGAAGCTTTGATGACAAAACAAAGAAAGGAGTGTGACATACTCTGCTATATAAATGTTCATGTATTGATTATATCTGAAACAATTAGTCAATTAAATGATGAAGAAAATGAATACAAAAAGCTAATTATGAAGCAAAAACCAGACCGTTAATGGTTTAATTGGATTCACTGCTTTTTGGGGGCTTTGTATCATTGTAATCTAAACATTTTTTTAAATAAATCATTTGAATGTGTATCTGGGGGTCTATGAATTTGGGAACCTGGTCTCACAGGAATCCGTGAAATAGCCACGGATTCGCTTAACTCAAAATCCGTGGAATAGCCACGGAATCACTCAAATTTCCGTGAAACTGACACGGATTTCGCTACAATACAAGTTAATGACAGTCATATCCCGTGGCTATTCCATGGATATTTGTTCCTATTGGTTTGTTCCAAGTCACGTGACTTTCAAGGTCCCGGCGGTCAAAACAAAAAACATGGCGGACAGTTCTCTCATTTTTAGTGAAAAAAAATCAATATTTTGACTTAGTTTCTGCATAAAAATGGATTTTGATCACATTTCTAGCGAGAAATATATGTTTTATTTTCTAAATATTCACTCAGTGAATGAACATAATCACTTTGTACATTGGAATAGCCACGGGATATGACTGTCATTAACTTGCATTGTAGCGAAATCCGTGTCAGTTTCACGGAAATTGAGTGATTCTGTGGCTATTCCACGGATTTTGAGTTAAGCAAATCCGTGGCTATTTCACGGATTCCTGTGAGACCATGTTGGAATTTGGCCAAGAAGGTTCTGCTTTTGGCTAGGAATTACAGAAAACAAAACAAAAAAAACACTACTGGCTTGACTTTCATTAAACATTGTGGAAAGGTGTAGTATTGGGCCATGTGGAAACCCAAAACATTTTGAAGCGGATCTGAATTATTTTCCACTTTGTGAGATTTTGTGCTGCATTCATATAGTGATGGAATAATAAAAATAAAATTACTTCCTGACTGGTAAATGCAAGCGAACGCCCCCGCAGGTCGGAGCGTTAACATTGTGAGATGGGTTATGCCCTTCTTGTCTACAGATTTAGCAGTTCATCAATTAATCAAAAAGTGATTGTGATTATAGTGGGAAAAGAAGTCAGTTGAAGCCTTAATAGTAATATACACTAAAGCCCATAATCAATATGTCTGGTATAATAACCCTGCATCTCCATTAAGTCCGAAAATATGTCTTCCAATAGCTGTGTGCATGGTCAGTAACTACAAGCTTTTATTGAAGTTAAAATAAGTACAAACTTCATCCAAGGCCAATCATAAATTTGGCTGCTGTGATCGTGAGCCTTAAGTCTTTAGTAATGTGGAAAACATGGATGCTACAAAGAAGATGCATTTTTTTCTGCCAACAATGTGTTAACAGCTATTTACAGTATTTTTGTGACAATTAAAAGCAACAGGAAGTGATCAGGTGAGCCACGAGTGACCTATTCTCTCCTTGGCAGAGCTAACTGCACATATGGATAATGTTACTGTTATTTCCAGTATTTACTATATCTTTGCTGGATGTTTTACTTGCTGTTATTGTGTTTCTGTAAATGGTCTCTTTAAATATGATATTTCTGTATTCAAGTTATGTATTGATCTGTCTGTCTGTTCCACTCTTGACTTGTGCTGCTGCAATTCTTGTCTCAAAAAAAAAACCCAAAACTGAAACATGGCATTTCTTCTTTGATGATGAATATCAGTGTTAAACTGGTGAGAATGGCAGGCTTTAAATAAAACTTGCTGTTGTAAAACAGAGAGACTACTGGCTGTACACGTCCTCTGCTTGGTGTCATTTTTGCCATTTGGTGAATGTGGGCAGTGTCAATTTCACGCCCTCCCTCACTTCTTATCTTTGCTCTATGGAAGCGGCTATACAGTGAAGGTTGTCCACATACAGTATGGTAATGATGTCCTTTGTTTTATTCAAGTCATGGATTACCATTGATTATGACAAGGATTAGTTTCTGTGGCAGATGGTGCAATAAAACAAATTTATTCATCCATACAGCACCATCATACCATCTTTCTCCATCTCTCCTTCATTTCTGTGCTCTCTCTCCTCACTTTATCCCCCGTCTCACCCGTCTCTTCGTCTTCCGTCCTCTCTTAAAGTCATCTAATGCTGTTTATCTTTCCTAATCTACTGTATCTACTCTTCGTTCGTCTCCCTTATTCACCCTCACCCACTAACTGATGCAAGTGGAGGTAACTCATGGGGGAATTAACAGGTGAAATGTCTGCTCTTTATCTCAAGCGCCGCTGTGCTTCGTCACGCCCTTTCCTGTAAAAACCTGCTCAATATCTCTTTCACAGTGCGCAAACAAGAAGTTTATATAATTAACTTTCAAAGACATTGTTGAACCAACCCTACATTATGGAGGAGAAGGGGAGCTAAGCGCCTTTCCCCCATAACTCCGAGGGATTAAGGTAATGACACAGAAAGACAGGAGTAGACAGGTGGCCTGCAAGAAGTCTCCTCCTATTTCATACAGTAATGAAATTGAATTATAAACCTCTCCTAATCTCTCTCACAAAAGGTTCAGGAGACATTCTCTCACCTGCAGGTGTGCCAGAGTCCACCAATCAGCACAGGTTATAAAATCAGATTTACATATCTTGTTACAGACTTATTCCTGACACCAGTGCAGTGCCGTCTGTAGCACATACAGTCGTGTAGATGAGATTTCTGCCTCTGAAAGTATATCACATATCTCTTCCACACACAAGGAGGACTTTTCAATATGGCATACAAGTAATATCGCAAAAATGTTTAGGCTTTATGTCTAGATATAAATCTCCTCTAGAGCATACAGGCTATTCTCATGAATGGTTTGTATGATTTCAGAGAGAAGTAATACACAAGAATTTGTAGGTATTCCACAAAATTTGGTCTTCTGAAGGAGCAACATTCTACAATTCTACAATGGCATTTAGCAGACGCTTTCATCTAAAGCCACTTATATTTGAGAGTTAATACACAAGCAAAGATGAAGTCAAGAAACATAACAGGAGTAAGTGCCATGGGTCAAGTCTGAGTCCATTAGGATGTAAGTGCTTTAGGTCGCGCGAGCGGTCAGTGCGAACAGTTTGTTGTTTTCTATTTAAAACATAACCTATAACATAATGTTTAAAGTCACGCAGGTCACCTATCAGGCAGGTGGGAGGGGTGCTAGAGGTCTTTCAACCAGGAGAAATGTGTTTGGGTCTAATGTTAGGAAGTAGTGTTTCTTAAGCCGAACTCTTTTTTCTTAAACTTAAGAAACTGGTTTTGGTGCCTCAACCTAACCGTTTTACACAATTAACAATGTTTTGAAAAAAAGCCTTTGTCATGTCACATTTTGTGGGATATCACACAAATTGCACTGCATGAAATCTTTTTGCATGAGAATATATTGCTGCACAAATGCTCAATGTAACCCTTGTTCTACAGACACAAAAACACACCTGCCCAGGAGACTCTTCTCCCCTCAAAAATGACCCCATGAGTCATTTGCACAGGCAGCAAAATACGACCCATATTTACATTTGAGACAGTCCTCCCCCACCCTCTAGCCATCCTAATAATTACGAGTGACAGCAAGGCAGAGGATAAAACATTAAAGTTGCACTCAGGGTACAGACATAGGACTTCCACCAAGGAGAACAGGGTTCATGTTCCATGTAAAAACAAAAGGAAACATTTAAACACCAATGAACTTCCGTGAATCAACTAAAATCACTTCCGGTAGTCACGTCACCCTTGAAACTACTTCACTTCTGGAATTTCCGTATATTTATTTACTGTTTATACAGTTTTTTTATGAAGCCCTAATAGGAATTTTTTGGCCTAAACCTAGATCAATGCTTCTGTAGCCTTAATTAGACGAAACTGCAGCCTTACATCTATGTATAATGACGTGTGCACTATTTTTGGAACGCTCCGCTCCACTCTGTAGCCTGATGTATGGGTCGTTTTGGATGGAATTGAAAAACGACCTCTGACATTTAGGTTGCAGTCATGTTGGCCCAGGAGAGTGTTCTGGATGTGAGAGTGTGTCTCTATGGGAGTGAGAGAGCCAGAGAAGCAGCAACAAAGTGGATTTCATGCTGGAAGCTTAATAAAATGTGACAATTTGTACTCAGTGTTTGTGATAAAGTAATTTACTGTACCGTGCATTGAACAAGCCGAGATACATAAAGGGTATTCCATATATTTGCCCTATTATTTAAGTTAGAACTTCACACTTCTAGAAAAACAGGTTACTTCAACATTCAAAGATTGAGCTCATTAAATTGCACTTATTTCTTGAATGCATTTCCTGATAAAACTACTCTTAGTAAACATACATTTGTAAGAACATTATAATGGCTTAAATCACTGTGGAAGCATGATTATATCCCCTAGTAACAGGTGACGCCACCGTGCTCACATTTTTACACAATAGCCTTTTTCTGCACACAATCATAACCATTATACTCACATACAAAAAGCTGCAATTTGTACTGTGTCCAGTGTATATTTTCGCCTCTATATGTATCTACAGGGGGTTGAGTGTCAAGCGGCATGATTCTCTAAATTTAGATCAAGGCCATGCCAGTCAAGGAGGTGAGCTCATAACTGTCAAAACCTGTGAACGAGAGGTGGAGAGAGACAGGAGAGCACACACAAGCCCGCGGATGCTGGCTGCATTATTTTGTATGGAGGAGCCCCTCAGCATGTTTATACTCATTCAGTGAGACAGCTGTGGGCATCTCAAGCCTGCCTATGCCTATGTTTCTCCTAGGCTCTCTAAGCCAGCCCCATTCATCATCCTCCAACAGCCCTGCTCTAATTGGGCTGCATCCCCACCTGCTGTCACTCACCACCTCCTCCACATTGAGCCGGAAGAGATACAGATGTACCTGGTCCGGCTCAGCCCTGTCGCAGCACACCAGCCTCTGCATTTGAATTGCATATGTGGGCAGCTGAGCCCCAGCAGCTACACTGAGCTGATCCCAGACACTGCTCTTTCCTTTCCTCCCTGTTGGTACCTGCCTGTCCTTCTCTCCACAGTGGTGTGGAAGCCTGGTAATGATGTGGCCTATCAGTTTAACTGGAGACAGCGCTACGACGCTCTGGGGCTGGAGCTACCTCTGTACCCCAATATGGCAAGGACATAAAACATTTCTCCTCCTAGGGTACCATGTCGCTTAAAAGTTTTGCGCGGCCTAATTTCATAATATCTCCTGTCTTATCTGAGTGGAGCCTGCCACTTCAGCTAAGAATTGCAGATACCCTTTAGCTGCCAAGCGGAGCCAGAAGACATCTAATGAGCCTTTGAGATTTCCCTGCTAAACCTACCATAAAATGCCGGGTGCACATGGAGACGTGGCTTCAATTTGTCTGAAAGGAATTCCACGGTTTCAAGTTTGAGAATAATAGACAAGACAGCAACCAAAAGTCTCATTTGCTCAATTTGATTTTATTAATAAATAAAGGATTACCACTTTTGTTCAACGGAAGATTGGGTTAAGATTTGAAAGGGCTTGGCTTTGTCTAGTTGGGCTAACCACGAAGCAGATTTGCATTTGTTCACTCTGTTCCTTTTCTTGATTCTGCATTCTGTATACTTTAAGTCCTCTGTCAAACATTGCAAATATCCTTCTTCAACCCCATTAGTGGCTGACAAAAGCAAAGGGGGGTGAATTTTATGAGTACAGCCCATATGGTCCATTGTAAGTGACACTGGCTGATAGCAAATGCTTGGGCTTGCACACAAGTCATGCCTGTGTTTTTGAAACTGTCAAATTATTGTATCCTGCTCAGGATTTACACAAAATCTTCCAAAACCTCCAAAATATTGTCTCTTTATGTAATTCATTTGTTTTTCCAATGAAATCAAGATTCTAGATGGCACAGATCTATTTAGTCAGTGTCTGTCAGCTCCACTAAATTCAATGCAAATTGATTCTCTTACTTCTATTTTAAAAAAATATCAATTTTACTTCTGTAATTGACATTTGACTATGATGACACATGACTACAAGTCAGGATAGGAAAATTAACTCACCCAGCTCCTGCCAACTCTGCTAACCTGTCCGGACGAAGTTTTCAATATGCAGAGGTAAAAGAAAAGGGGTAGAAGAAGAGGTAAAAAAAACAAAACAGCTACAATCCAGAATACATCAGAGGACAGGCAAGAACATCACTGCTTCCCTCTGTGGAAGTGTGGAAGATTTAAACAGAGCCGGCATGGAGCCCTTCAATGGGTTTGAGTGTGTGGCTACGTTTAAGCAACAATAAGTGAATTTCCATTTGCAAGTTTTTATGCACATTTTAACTTTTGACATAAAAATATTGGAATTCCAAATAGGTACAAAAACAACAACCTTGAAACAAATTTTTAGACTTGGCTAAGGTGGAAAGGTCGGTGTACTGATAAAAGCAAAATACAAAGTGCAATGGAAACAGACTTGAATGAGAGAATTAATTTTTAAATTTTGAATTAGTCTCACTAGTGAAGCTTCCGCTCTACCGAGGAGGCTAAAAAGTAAATGTCATAAATGTCAGCATCTGTATGAAACTAACCTTCAGATAAGAACATGAAACAAACCACCATAACGACACATGTGAGTGTTTGTCAGAATGAGCGTTTCACGGCTCACGGTACCGCAGATCCTTCTAAAAATAGCACACACGTCATTAAACATACACGTACAGTCCGCGGTTGTAAAAAAGGCTGGCGTTTCGGTGAATTTAGGCTAGGCCACTGAACCTAGGTTTAAGGCAAAATACTTCCTGGACGTTATAAATGACAGTTTAAACAATAAATAAATGTATGTTAATGCCGAAAGTGAAGTAGTTACTAAGGTGACGTGAGCCTTGGAAGTTACGTGAAAAATGAATGTAAAAAGTGATTGTTTTCACACGGGACACACACCCTGTTCTCTGCCATTTGTTCCCCCTGCACTGCAAAAAAAGAAAAGTCAGGTGAATTCAAAATTGCAAGGCAACAAACTTCGATAAAATTTTAAGTTGGACAATTAAACTAAATATTTTAAGTTTTGTTTTTGAGTTTGCTCAACTCTGAATTCAGATTTTTGTCAACTCAACTGTAAGTTGTACTTACTTATAATTTTACATTGTATTAACTTTTAATCCTTACTTCTGCTAACTTCTGCAATGTGCTGAATTGGCACGATTGTAACGCCGCTATGAAATGTCAGCTAATGTTGCGACCACAATTTTGAGTTAGCATTGATACGCTAATGGCTACTCTTGTAGCTGTAACAAGCAGCGCTGCTAGCATCAGTTAGCCGATAGCATCAGTTAGCCGCGAGCATCAGTTAGCCGCTAGCATCAGTTAGCCGCTAGCTTTCGCTAATGAATTTAATGAATAAAGCAATAAGAGTTATCAGAACTATTGTCCCTTGTTTTGAACCCCAACTTAAAGATATAAGTAACAACAACTCACCAACTTGTTTTTGAGCAGACAACTGGCTTCCTTTGTTGTGCTAACTTACATTATTGCCCTAAATGTCAATAATTTATATTTCCAAGTTTTACCAACTTAAATCACTGTTTTAGGCCAAAAAATACAAGTTGTCTTTTTTGCATTGTGTTTTTATAAGCATGTAAGCAGTAAATATAAATTGCACCTTAAAAAACATTTCCATGTTATAGTAATTAGGCCTGTAATAATTCTGATAGCACAAAAGAATTAGTAGCACGGTTAAACAAGGTTGCAGTGATTGATGCCAAATTCTACATCCTGCTAAGGGTTTAAATGATCACAAAGCAAAAAGGAAGGAAGCTCCTCACAGAGTGAAAGCCTGAGCAGTGGAAGCCAGAACTCCTATTCCTCTCTGAATAGTCCACACTAATGTGTCTTTTTGTTTTCGCAAACAACAAACACTTTATATGTTGATAATCAAAAGAAAACCCGATAGATTTGATGTCTCATCTATCCAAGAATTCATCTTTTTCGACAAACTACAAAGCAAATTGACAGGCTTAAAAAGAACTGCAGTGAAAAAAAAAGCTCAAACATCCCTCCTATAAACAATCGAACACACACTTTGTCATGCAACCATATGCTGCTGCCATATCCTGTCTTGTAACTTTTGAGACAGGAAAGTTTGAAATGTCAATTTTTATGTTTCAGGCTACATAAACATGAATACTTGGCTGCTTCCTGGAGACAACATTATGGTTTAAGTGATCTAACCATAATGAGGCGTCAGCTGTACAGACAAAACACAGGATGTTGACTTTGATTGTAAAAACAGGGAGCAGTCATTTCAAGTTGCTTTATATTGATGCAGAGCGCTCAGCAGGCACTGATGAATCATACAGGGAACTGAGAGTCTCTGGGTCTGTCCCGGTAGCTACACTCATGATGTTTCCAACTAGTCGAGTGCCTACTTGCAAGACGTATTTCTGTTAATTGCGGATACAAGTGTACAAGTACCTGTTTAGATTAAGTGGATTTTCAGGGGGTCAGCCCATCACTTATGCAAATTTGTGGTCAAACAAGTGTAGTTTTCCTTTATTTTCACATTAAAAACAAATGCAGTAAGGGGCAACTAATTAACCAACAAAACAGAAATAGATACGCAGGGTGCTGAAGAAGCTTAACAATGTAGTAATCAAATGGAGCGCTATATATAAGTTGTATTGTATAAATAAAAAAGACAAAAATATGATGTTATTTTCACAGACTGCTTCTGTCTGTGTGATTAAAAGAGATGTATGTGTGAGGAAAGGGAAATATTTCTTGCATTTTGTGTACGGTAAAGGAAGAAATCTTAATTTCATATAAATATAACCGGAATAGTAATTATGTTAACTACATCATTTTATTCTCATCAATACAGATCTTGAATTAGTTAAATAAGAAAAGATTTTCCATTTTAAAGGAAGTGACAACCATCTGTTGAAGTTGTGCCAAAACTGCTGGATGTTCCAGGGTGAGAAAAAAACAGATGTTTAAATGTTTTTGTCTTTCCGGAACACAGAATACAAGCTTTGACCTCAAAATTAAACATTTCTCTTTAAAATTCAGAGGCAGAATAAGAGGTTTGTGTCTCATTTCTTCAGCATTGGTACACCAGACAGTTTATCACTTTAGAAAAAGATTCTGTGCTTTCCTTTTCATTGCTGCATTTTTTTTTTTATCACCGATGTATTTCATGACCCTGGCAATGTAATTATTATTGCACTTTTTATAACTATAGGATACAGAATCCATTAATTGCAGGGCTGGTTCTTTGCTCTTTGATCCTCAACTCGTCCTGTCTGAACTCCAAACTCCTCCTAATTATATAGTGCCATATACATGTGGTTAATGTGTACACTGGGAAGAATGGCAGAGCATGTAGTCGTACTCAGACTGAACCCAACACATCATGAACTTAATCATTGTTTTTATCTTTAAGTCAGCTGGCAATTGCTGGTTAGAAAACCAGCATAAAGCTGAAAAACAGCCAGCAGTCTGAGGGACACTTATCTCAAAACATGGCCTCAAGAGTAATAGTTTACTGTATTTTGCCATTTTCAGGCATTGAGCTATACAATTCTATGTATATGTATACTGGTATACTGGTTACTAACCTAATATCCATGTCATTACAGGTTCAATCAAAGCTTTTCCTGATCAAAAAGGTACAGTAACGCTTTATAATAAGGTCCTTAATAACCATTAATTAACAAGTAATAAGGCATTGTTCTCGCTTTAGATCCAGTAGTTGCAAAAAGCATAGTTAACTTATAGTTAACTTATAATAGATGAGCAATAAAGTATATTTTAATATCAATAAGCAAACAAAATAAGATTAATAAAGGCATGGCAAAAACATAATGGGTGGGTCATGGGTGTTTGTAATGCCATTATTAACACTTATATAAGCTTATAAACACACAATAATGTTAATAAGCATCTTGTAAGGACTTACAAGGGCCTTATTACTTGTTAATTAATGGTTATTACAAGGACCTTAATATAAAGCGTTACCAGTATTTCTTCCAGATTTTGTAATGACATCACCTGTTTATTTTGTTGTTGTTTTTAACATTTTCCCCTGTAATTAAAATATTCAAAAGTATACAGTCAACAATGCTCACTGGAATGCTGGTAACCAGGCATCAACTTTTGCTGGACAAAACTTGCTACCTTGAACTACTAGCTTAATGAGTAATCTGCCCAAATCGGGAGCAAAGTCGTACGTTGATTGCATACATACAATAAGATAGTGAACAATGCATTAGAAAAAGAACAGAATAAAACATCCACGCATCAACAGAATAAGCCAGTTACTCACAGATAGTGTGTAACATAAAGATAAAAAGTCGTCAGGGAAAGATAAAGTTGTTATGCATTACAGCAAGAACAGCTTGTTATAAAAGCATCCGAAAGCTTTTGTTTAAAACTGGTTAGAGGAAGGAGGGAATCTAGTTTGAGTCTATAGGTCATCTCAGAACCAAGGGCCGTAATAAAATAGGCTCCTTTTCCCAGACTCAGTCCACACAGGTGGAAATTTAGAGCACATTGAGCACATTTAGAGCCAGCTGTTGGATTTAAGATTGCAGGTATTTTGAGCAGGTCCAAACTTAGAGCATATATACATGGGCATTGTGCATTTTTATATATATATATACACACACTACTGGTCAAAAGTTTTTAATTTAATTTAATTGAAAATTATGCAGTTTAATGTCTCAGTGTACTCTGAAATTAATGCACATTTGCAACATTTTAAATTCTTTATTGAACATGATAGTGTTTTGAAAGTAAAAAAAAGATTCAAAATCACATTTTATGTTGGACTAAAGGACTAAAAAAAGACACAAAATGACCTACAAAGACATGAAAAGAATCCAAAAATGGACAAAATAGACTCCAAGACTCCATAGAGTTAAGTTGTTAACCTATTTCTTGTTCCCTGAAAAAGGCCTACTTGTATAATTCTGAAATGTACATTCTTTTTCAGTTTTGGTTAAGCTTACCTTTTTTTATTTACCTCTGGCAGTTCACCACTTATCTTTGTACCCTTTCAAGCTGTTCTTTTGACTTGAACTGCTTGAATTTCAATAAAAAACTGGAAAAATTGGGGTGTTCTTTTTTTGACCGGTAGTATATATATATATCAGTGCTGCATTCTGCACAAAGCAAGTGATGACCAGAATAAACAGTGTGCAGTGATGAGTCCTGAAGCCTGAGTTTGAAATCTCAGAGCAGCAGGATAAAGTGGGTCAAACAAAGCCAAGTAGTGGAACAAAAAAATCTGTACATGCTATCACTAGTCAAGCTGAGGCAGGAAGAGGCATGCACATTGTCTGATTTTAATGTCACTAATACAACAAACATTTAAATATATATAAATATATATTGGGGTGCATGTTTTACTGTTGGCTGTCCCTGTTGTTAAATGTTAAAACAGGTTGTCACTGAGGGCAACTTAAGGTCAAGAATTAGTTGTCAATTTTTTTATAGGCTTAAATGGCAACCAGAGCCGTGGTTAACATCATATAATATAATTTATCTCAATTATGTAACTTTGTGTGTAATGAGTTACAGATAGATTATGATTAGATCAAGCCATGAAGGAATTTAATTTGGTCAGTAGTAGTGTAAACATTTATACACAAATACTGCAAACATGTATCAAAACAATGAGAGATGATGCATCCTCATCATCTGCCTCTAGCCGTCCCCAAACACACAAACACACACAAACACAAACACACACAAACACACACACACACAGGAAGGAAAAACAGCTGTGCCAGTTTACCCCCCACTAACATGACACACGCAGTCAAAGCAGTAATGCAAAGTAAAGCCATAATCGTATGAATAAATGAATGAGTGACGATAAAACATATGAGACAGTAATACCAAAAACCTCACAACCTCACACATGATGCAGATTCAGTGCAAGCTGTTAAACACAATAACAGGAACAGAGGATTGCCTGAACCTTGTTTTGATTTGCATTGCAGCGTTCAGCACCTCTGACTCAGCTCTAATTTCTGATGTCGGGGATGAGTGGGTCACCGGAGCAGATGTACGAGACCAAAACACTTGCTGCTGCCTCCAACCTCTCAGTGCGTGTGTTAAATGAATGCTTTAAAGGCAAAAACTGAATAGGTAAGTGTTTTGTTTCAGCATGCCATTAAACATATTTCCATTTAAAAGTTCTCATTCGGTTTGTGTTGTCTCTCTTTTTGCTTTAATTATGACGTCCCTCGGTTTCGTGGCCTCAGGAATAAAATATAACTGTGTCAGTTCTGAGTTATTATGCAATGCAAAAATGGGTGGGGGGTCAGTCATCAGTGGGAATTGGACCCTGGAAGAAACTCTTCTATTTGAAGTGCCGGTCACTGTGAGGGCCAGTGTTGCATGTGCGGAGATATGCTAATGAGGACATGCTTTGATTGGGCCACTCACGTCAGTGACTCCGGCTGACAAAGGTGCACAAGGCTGCATCCGCCAGCCTCATTAAAGCCCTGTCCAATTATAGAATAGTAATTGATCGTCTGCTTTGTGTGTTTCTGCCCTCTCTCCTTGTCTCCAAAGTATGCTCGAGGTCAATTTAAAATGCATCAAAGCTGTAACATGGTTAAATCCCTGCAGACAGTTGCTGGCCTTCTTTGGCTTTTTGTTAAGCTCATACAAGCACCTGCGTACTAAGTGTTGTCCCTGTTTTCCAGTTTATCGCTGCTTCCCCCTCGCACTGCCAACACGAATCAGGATGCTCTGGGGATTGTAAGGGTGAAATATGGAGGGCTCCTATCTGAGTGCATGTAATATAGAGCAGGTGAACCATTACAATTCTGTTTCTGTAAATAAAGCTGCAGAGTAAATAGGTTTTTCCTATTTATGAATAAATTGAATGAATGTGAAAATTCTCAGATAAAACAACTTTTTAGAAAATGAAGTAACCTGTTGATTAATCAGCTAAAGAAAAAAGCTAAATGTTTTTATATCCAGCATTTTACTTAAAAAACATAATCTCCATGTACAATGCCCTTTTAAACATTTACAGTCAATATATACCTTAGTCCATAATTGTAAAGAAATGTAAATTTACAGACAAGGCCACTGCGATAGAAAATGTTAAATGGACTTTGGGAATGCAGCAATGTACTGAGAATCAAAGGAAAGTGTAACCTACTTGTATTTGATCAGATATTGCTGAAGTTTTTGTTGTGAAGATATAAAGATAACATTTAGACTGTCTCTGACTAATGGCATGAATTTGCAAATTAGTAAATTGTAAATTAATAAATTGCAAAATAATCCATAATGTAACATCGTACCTTCTCATAATTTCAGCTAATTAGCATCTACAAAATGTGCCATTTCCAGGAGATCTGTGTCCATTTTGGAATAACATTTAAAAACAAACTTTCATCAAATCTGTGTGATGTAGGCGTGTGTTATGAGGGGCCAAGCCACATCGAGAAAACAGATGTCAGTTACATTTGTTTTTAAATTAACCTGTAAACGTGCATGTGTCTGTCAAAACCGAGATAAATCTGCCACAGCCATCAGATTTAGAGGAACCAAAGGAAATAGCTGAAACAAGGTCGGAGAGACAACGGAGTATAAAGTGATTTCACAGACCCCAGAGGTACACTTTTTTTTTTTTTTTTATCACATCTCGCATGCGTTTTATTCTATAATTCATGAAAATCAATTTGCCCCTAATGACATCATATCATTGTTTTCTATTGCAATTTAGTGCTTTTTAAAAATACAAACGCATTGGAGTCCTGGGAGCCCGGTCAAAAGCACCCAGTTCTACCTTTCATGTTTTAACAGATCAAAAAGAACAGATGGATAAAATGTTTAACATGGGTTCTAGTTCAAAGTATCACACACTATTAGAGGGGTGAGGACACTCTGTCTTTTATTTTGAAGGAGACAGACAGATTTCCTCATGTGTGCAGTCTATTACCTGCAACTTTTCTGAAATAATAATAATAATTTTTGAGAAGAAAAAAAGTTTTCTTGCAATGATTTATCGTCATTCTTATTCAGTTCTTGTGTGTTAAATATGTTTGTCACATGACAGTTAAACAAGACAAGTAATTAGGGTGATTTAGTTGTGTGATCATAGCATGTTTCTGTCCGTAGTATGCAAGGTTATAATAGTTTTGGATTTTTCATTAGTTTTAGTTTTAATTTCGTTAGTTTAGTTAGTTTTAAGAGTGAGTTTTCTAGTTTTAGTTTAGTTTTTATTTTTTGAAAATCCTTAGTTTTAGTTTAGTTTTTATTAGTTTTAGTGTTAGTTTGAGTTTTTTTGTAATGGGCTATGTGTTGGGTGCCAGATTCAAAGAGGTCATAATACATTTTGCCTTTATTTCCTTTGGTTTATCATCTCAGCCCCAATAAGGTTATTAACTGTTTTGAATTTTGGTTGGAGTGTAGACATCCAAGTCTCAGTAAACATATTCACCATGTGTTGCATGTTTAATAGAAACACTGAATTATGAATGAAAAAAGTTGACAAAAACGAAAACTAAGGACATTTTCACTATAATTTTAGATAGTTTTAGTTAGTTTTGTAACCACACAATACAGTTTCAGTTAGTTATCGTTATTTCGTTAGTTTTCGTTAACTATAATAACCTTGGTAGTATGTACATGGACCTGTAAGAGCGGCTCTGTGTCAGTCAGCCATGCTGAGATCACACTTTAAGCAAATATTCCCCACCCCGGCCACCTCTCTGCCGGTCTGTTGTTTCAAACTGGGAGAAATGATTTGTTGTTTTCTTTTAGATGAGACAGGGTGGCTTGGGATCCTGAACTCTCCAGCACAAATAGAGAGAAATAAACATCGAGGCGTGCTTGTCACAGCCACCGACAACCATCAGGATGTCGAAACAACACCGGCACAAACACGCCAATGCCTTCAGATCTCCATTTTTAGATGCGTGCGGTGTGTGTGTGTGTGTGTGTGTGTGTGTGTGTGTGGAAGCGCGGGAGGCGGCGACTTCCAACAGACTCTCAGAGCCCGACCTCCCATATCGACGGAGACTGAGTTCAGCTGATTCCTGAGTCAATCAGTAGCAGAGGGCTAATTTATCTCTCAATTAGATCTCTCCTGCTGTATTGCCCCGGCCCGTCATGATTTGTATGCCAACCAAGATGGCTCCGCTGCTGCCCCATTATGAATAGAGACACTGCCTTGTGTGGTCTCATTATTAAATAAGTAAGGGGATGGAGGAGACAGACAAACGTTTTTAAGCCTTGTAGGAGAAGACGCCATGGCCATTAGAGGCTGAGCATTAACAACGGCAAGAAACAACACAAACCGGAGGAGGAGGAGGAGGAGGAGGAGGGGGTAGAGGAAGAGAGGGAAAGAGCTGGATGAGGAAGGAGAGCTGTAATTATGGTAATATTGCCACCTTGTTATAATAGCCTGTATTGCATGAAGTCTGGCAGTGAGAATAGCTCAATCAAAGACACAGAGCCAATGTTAGTTTATTCTGTTAAGGCCTTACCTGGCTCTCCATTGTGTTTCTACTGATTTTTGCCATCAGGGATCGTTATAATTCATTGCTGCATCAAAACAAAGGAATGATAAATGTGAGTTAAAGATCATCACCGGACTTCATAACAGCCTGGGCATCCTCGGTGGCAGGATTGAATGCATTAAATGCAATATGAATTGTCCCTTTATTGATGCCATTCATTACAATGATGAAAGCTCTTGGTAATTATCAATTTTGTTTAAGCACATCTGAGAGCTTTGTGTGGCACACTAATGGACGCCACCGGTGAAGCCAGTCATTCAGATTTGTGTCAACGAGTCATTAAGCCGCCTTTGAGGGAAGTCGGCAATCTGATCCATCATGACAATAATGAGACGAAGATGAACTCATCAATTTCACTCTCCCAAGCCCTGCGCATGGCTTATGGTTAGCAGTCACAGTCTGTTCCTGCGTGACTCTCTCTACTTGCCACCGTCTTCCACACTCTCCCTGTAACATCTTCACATGTGTCTTCCCTGTCACCTTTTTATGAAGTACAACTTCATCATCCAAACCACTTTGTTTCAGCGGCCCTCTCTCCAGCCTTTGATTCCTTTCGCCCCTCCCTTGTACAACAAACAAATGGATACATCTCCAGCCAACGTGGCACCACAGTGTATCCCCTTTTAGAGCAGCACACAAGTCATGTCAGATCTTATACGTACAGCCTGTTTGCACACAATTTATTTATTGTGCTTCACAAAACAATGCATAAAAAGAAATTAAATAAATGCGGGAACAAATATGTGCATCAATAAATATATTTTTTTACAGGCTCGGGTGTTGTGTTTTGCAATTGTGTTTGAAAAAATAGAGGTTTAAAATGTAACACAGCCTTTCTCTCTCCCCTGAATAAGCGTAGGACACTGGAGGAAAGAGAGCGCTTTGACAGAGCTAATTTGGTTTTCTGTGTTCATCTTTATCTCAAGGGATTTCCTGCATCTCAAATGAAATAAGCTGCCTTAAATTGCTTTGTTTTGATATGAAATTTCTTTGTACGGTTGGACAGTTCTCGATTCCCCACAAACTACCTGACCTGAGACGCTGTCTTAATATGCGACTGTTCATTTAGCCTTTAAGAGCACTGGATCCACCTGTGACCTCAGGCAGCTCCTGTAGTTTCCATTTCCTCAATCTGCAGTTCATCATGAAGCTGGCTGATCATAACCAGCACTTAATGATTCATGAACAGAGAAACTAATGGAGTACTTTACACGTTGTAATCGAATGAGGCCATTATGGTGAAACTAGCTGCTTACTGGGGACTTTGATCAAAGAGGGACTCGGGATATGATCATAAGATGCATCAGATGTGGGGAGATGGCACAGACTGACATCAAGCTTTTGGACTGAGGTTCACATTAGCATGTCTTTGAAAGAGAGGGCGCATGCGGGTACACATTTACTCTCAGGACCCAAGGTCATAAAACTGATGAGGTCTTTCCAAAAGAGACTCTTTAACTTGCCAACAGCTTTTCAAAACCACAAAAAAAAAAAAGTTGGGAGATGGCCTTGATCCCAATATTGAATATAATAAAAGACGGCAAAGACGAGACAGACAGGACTTAGTTTCATAACGCCTTAGTAATCCTCTCTGTCACTGTCATCTTCTACATTAGAGCTCAAAAGGAGCACTCTCTGAACTTCTGTCACTGCGGTTATGGTATTGTGAAGTTTAGACAAAAAGACAGATGGCTAAAAGTATTAAACATTGACTGTTAGCCAATGATTTTGCCCGCCCAAGCATCCACTCTGAACACTTGGCACACAACATCACACCAGGAAAGGGTGATTTAAACACCCAATGATGTCACTATTCCCACCGGGCCATAACTATAGTTAAAATAATAAACGTATTGGCCATAACTATAGTTAAAATAATAAACTTATTGGCTTTCTTGCCAAGTGTTAGATGCGAACTCCGATGTCTGGACCTTAAATATGAAGCTGCAGCCAGCAGGTGGTTAGCTTAGCATCAGGACTGGAAAAGGTAGGAAACAGCTCGCAGCACCACTTCAGTTGATGAATTGGAATATTTTGACCTATCTGTTAAAAAAAAAACCATGTCTTGATTATATACGGATATATGAACAAGATGTGCTTAAACAAGATGGAACATGGTAATAGGTGTTCAAGTAGTGGTTGTACAATGTAAATCAATATTATTGATTTTAATGTACCTTTAAACAGAGCCAGGCCATCTGTTTCCTGATGCTAAGCTAGCAGCTGCTGGTTGTAGCTTCACATTTAGTGCTCTATAACTTGGGAGTGGCATCAACCTTCTGTTGCACCTAACTGTTGTTAAGAAAGCGTCTTTGCATATTTCTGAAAATGTTACATTTCAACAAATGACCAGTGCTGTTGGAAAATATGCAAGCCTGCATCCTGTTGCATGAGCTGTCAAATAATAATAATTGTATTATTCTGTTTTACTTGTTTTTTGTCTTGTTGTTCTTATTATTTATTTCCCTTTTTGTGCTACGGAAACAAAGAAATCTTCATTATAAAAAAACTGTTTTCAATGACTGTCTTGTCCAAGTCCAACCACAAATAACCAAAACAGCAAAAGAATCGCTGTACCAAGACGTAATCTATTCATGAAATCTGTGAACTCACCCTAAAACATTACCAAATTGTATGGGTTTCTTTTTCAGGTCATATTGTTTTTCTTTGTGTTTTCGTTTGGCACACAGGCAGCCAGGTCTGATAACCCTGTTCATCCTTCCAACACTGCACAAGGAATGTATAAGCTTGTCCTGATAGCTATTCTAAAATGAAAAAAGGAAGATTAGCACCTTCCACATTGACCAAAGATGTGTGCCCTAATAACACCAACCCAAGATAGACAAGGATTGTAACTGTGGTGATGCCTCTGATGGCTTTAATTGAACTATTTAAAAATGACTACAGGTGTGGACAGAACCAAAAATTAGGAATGAGCATCCCTGTCTGGGATTTACACTGGTTATATGTGATTCTGTAGGGTGTAGCCATATATATATATATATATATATATATATATATATATATACAGTGGCGGTTCTACACAGGGGCCTACAGGGGCCACTTCCCCGGTGAAGAAGCCTTTGGCCCCTGCTGTGGCCCCTGTGTCAAATTAATAATAAAATGATCAATTTATAACGATGAACAATGGAACAATTCTAACCTTCTACAATCTCATTGTACAGAAAAAAGGAACCCAGAATGTGTACATTGTATAATAGTTTAATTGTGCAATAAAAAAGATCATTCTGACTGTACTGCACTTTTGAAAATAAAAAAGTGATTGCGATACAAAAAAACTGTTATTGTTGGCAAGTCTCATTATTTAAATCAATGTATTTGTATCTTCCAAGTATACTTAAATTATGTTTAAATAAGCTAAAATACAGATTTTGAATGCTTAAATATCATCTTTGCCATTTTTTAATGTGCTAATGTGCCCCTCTGATTAAACACTGGCCCCTCCTTGGCCCCCACAGTAAAATTGGTCTAGAACCGCCACTATATATATATATATATATATATATATATATATACTATATATATGCACACACACGTCTTCACTGGCATGTCATCTATATTCTGAGTCTACCTAACTCACATCTGTTGGAGAAACTACATGAAAGCAATGCAAACTTCACATATCACACGTCCTTCATGTATGTACTTTTCAAAGACACACAGCAGCAGCATCTCTAATCACACATACACACACAAACATGGATTCACCTCTCTCTCTCTCCGCCTCCCCCTTTCTTTCTCTCTCTCCCTCCCTGGCTGCTGTTCTGCTACATCTCTTAGCTTTTCACCCACTTCTTGGGTGCCAGCACTTGTTGGAAGGGAAGAAGTGTTGACAATTGTCTTCTCCTGCCTTGTCACCAAACAACTTTGTCACACTTCACTGCCAGCTTAATTCTCAGACATCCCTGTCAAAAAATGACATTTAATTTTCACACCTCTTCTCTCTGCTATTCTTTCTTTCGTGAATTGTATTTTCGAGCACACCCCCGGTGCATTGGCTGTCTAGCAGTATCGATATCTCTGACAGTATGGGAGTCTTTAACTGAAATGAACACTCCTACTGTCTTTGTCTTTTTTTCAGCTTGCGATGTATTGTCACAAAGGTAAGTCATCTTTAAAATACAATGTCACCTCTCCACTGCGTAGCGACAGTACATCATCTGACAATATAGATTTATATCCTACATCCTTTCTCCGTCAGTACATTATAATATTCAGTGAGACAATCATACATTCATCTTTTGTGTTATTGGTTTTAACACCTTTGAAGTTTGGGCCTTTTTTATTGCCATTTTCTACTGTCTATATGCACAAAATATAAAAAAAATCTTTGCTATGCCATCTTGATATATTTTTTTTCAACACAACCTCACCTATATGACCTGGTTATTATTTTTTCACTTTGACTTACTGGATCAACATTTTGAACCAAAAAAACAAACCACATTGGATTTTGAAAATTATGGATTTTCAGGTTACAAATATAACATTTAAGAGGTAAAATGAGGATAACATTTAGTTCTATATTTTCAAACTAAAAATATTTGACCTTATCTCCGGTTTTATTCTCTCATTCACCCATCAAACAAAAACTGGCATGGAGATTAATGTCAGTACTTAGAGGGAAGTTGACGGCAGGGCTCCATGCTGCTCCGTTTTTACATCAACTTCATGAAGAATGTATATGATTTGATAACGCCGGCTCCAGAGGGTAAAAGCATATATATATAAATACCCTTTTGTTCCTCTTATTGGGTTGAAAGGATAATATATTGCTGCTTTGTTGCAATTACTATTGCACTGTACTATAACAACATTTTACTCATGAAATTCTTAATTGAAATTCTTAAAATCTAAAGCCTATATTATTTATTATCTGCTAAAAAAAAAACATTGGCACTATTGGTTAATGTTTTAGAGTACACTGATAATAACACTGATTGCTGTCTAAAAGGCAAATAAAATTAGTTTATATTTACATAAAAACAATGTTTATCAGTGTGAAAATTAAATATCTCAGCTTTGTGCTGTATTCAGTTGAATGTAGGTCAAAAAAATGGTTTGCAAATCATTGCGTTTTGTTTTTATTTACGTTTTTCAAAGCGTCCCAACTTCTTTGAAATCGGGGTTAGACAGACAGACAGAAGTTCATTTAGAATCCTCAGAGTATAAAGGCACATTTTTGTGGCTGTTTCCTGTGTTTGAAGGAGCATGGGATGCACACTTCCCCATTTCTTTCCTAGCCCAGTAAATTAAAATGCTGCTCCACTTCTTAGTTTTCATAAGATTAGAGCGAGTGCATGTCCTAGTCTGCCGTTTTATCCTCCCCATTACATGTACGATGAGAGCTTAACTTCCTAAGGGTTTCCATTTTAGCCAGGATCAATAGCCAAGTGCTCGTTGGCTGAAGTGACTTTGGTCCTCAGTCTTCTGAGTGAGCCGTGGTTTGACAGTGCGGCCCACATGAGCAGAAAATAGAGTTTAGAAGAACTGTGCCTGTCTACCTCAACTCCATTTCCTCTCCACAAGTTTCGGGGTGTTATGACAGGTCCTTTTCATGGTTTAAGTAGGTGACTGGAGGGAGCTGATCCAAATGGCCGAAACAGCCCCTGGTTCATTATCAAGAGGCCTAGAATTTGAGATTATAGGTGATTACACTCATCCATCCCCTTTTCTGAAAAAAAAAAAGAGAAATCTGTTTAATCCCCCTCTGTGGTGCAGCTTCGGAGGGCGCTCAGGGACGGCTGGCATCCATCACAGGCCTAAAAAAAGCACAGAACATACGGAACCAGGAGGAGCCCTGGCCCCGGCTCGCAGGGAAGAAGGCCAGTTGGCCAGCGAACAAGAGGTGCTGGGTCTGATCGGGCAGAGGGAGACGCCACTTGGCCGCAGATCACAGCGGTCAGTGGGGACATCGTTGGCCCGCCGGCTTGCGTGGGGAGCTCTCATGGAAAATGGGAGGGGGGAGCAGGGAGTTCAGCGCTGACCTTAGACTCTGAGCTGCAGTCACAACACAGCGGACTCTCCTTCCAACCACGTCCTCGCTGCTCTGACAGCCTTGACTGACGGCTCTCAGAGCTGCATGTTTGCTGCACTCTCACTCTCCTACGCTGTAAACAATTGTCTTGTACATTAACAGTAAATTACTGGCAGCAGGGTTTCCAGCATTCTACTGTTAATTTTACAGTTCCCTTACTGTTATCAACTATATATATATATATATATATATATATATATATATATATATATATATGTACACTGTAAAACATATCTGTAGAAATGACAGTAAAACTGCATTGCATCAAAAATAGGCCGTAATTACTGTAATAGACACTTTTAATTACCGTAAATCAATGAATAGTACAACACTTTTGAAAAACTTTTGAAAACACTCAGTTTTACTGTAAAAATATAAAAATGTTGATGTAAAATTAATGGAGAAATACCATATTACGGTAAAATATGGTATAAAATGGCAATCTTTTTTTTTGTTTTTTTTACAGTGTATACTGTAAACAATTCAATTATACAAATCTTGTAAATTAACAGTAAATTACTGGCAGCAGGGTTTCCAGCATTCTACTGTTAATTTTACAGTTCCCTTACTGTTATCTACTTTACAGTATGTTACTGTGATAAAACCACATACTGAATTACAGTAAAATCCTGCATTTCATTGATTTTTACAGTAGACTAAAACACAGCATAGGGTTGAAGCTAGTTGCAATATTGTTGCAGTATACAATGCAGTCATTTTTTGTAAATAGAGCATATTACTGTCTGAAAGCCAATTACTACGAATTAAGCGCTGTCTTCACTGTAACCTCAGTAATTTGAATATATAATATACTGAATGAGTTATTTAAGTAAAATACAGCCATTAAAAAATGTGGACAAGAAGACACCTAGAAAATATCATAGATATATATCATATATTTTATGGGAACCGGCAAGCTACCTACAAATATTGCCCAGAATGCATTGTTTTCTACAGTATAATAACTTTTTCTAACTTTTTCTTAATGAAAAACAGTATGTTACTGTCACAATTTGGCTGTTTTCTTACAGCAATTTATTACAGTGTACGTTTTCTGATGTGTTTTTCAATGCCAGCACGCTGATTAAGACCGAGGGTCATTCGCAGATAATTTGAAAAGCATTATCTTTTTATGTAAATAATAATAATAACAACCCAATTTGCTTTGTGTTTTTCTTTTCTAAACTTGACACCAGCTGGGGTTATATAGGTTGAATAAATGAATAATTACTATTATGTTCATTTTCATATGATAAGGGTAATCTTTTAGGCTAAACCACTTCAACCTAGCTTTGTTTTGTTGGCTCAGCACAATTAATTCATGTACTGGACCAATTTAAAAAGTAGTTGTAACTACCCTATTAAATAAAGTATCTCTTAATGATATCATACACGTTTAAATGGCCCAAGAAAATTACGTTAGTATGTTACAATTACCCTTACAAATCTAGTTGGACTGACCTGGTAATTAATTAACAGCCACGCAAATACATCATGTTGACCCGACATATTTACATTTTGTTCACTCAACAAAATTGTTTCTCTTTACATTAAAGCATTTTATTTAGGTGGAAATTATTTCCATAATTTTATTACGTTCTGGGAACAAGTTTTTTTTTTTAGTGTATAAGCTCTCTCCATTTCGAGGGTCATTCGCAGATAATTTGAAAAGCATTATCTTTTTATGTAAATAATGGGTAACACTTTACAATAACCATCATTTATAGATGGTAAATAGAACATTTACAAATGGTAAACAGATAGTTTATTAATGTTTAATCATCATTTATAAACCGTATATAGGCCATTTAGAATGGTAAATAGAAAATGTATTAATGTTGAAGTATAATTTATAAATGCCAAATGTAAGTTGATAGTTACTTTACCATAAACAATTACATTATAATTATTAGTTTATTAATAGTTTTGCACTCATAACATTTTAACACCATTAATTAATTAATGGATTATTAAGTATGTAAATGATTTCAAAATTATTCTTATACCTTTAAGAAATTGTTTGAAAACATTTAAAGATTAAATATGTATATAATTTTGTAAATGGTTAATAATTGGTTTATAAACCATCTATAAACATCACTTAGATGGTTATTGTAAAGTGTTACCAAATAATGTTTTCCACAGATTTTATAATGAATTAATACATGTTTCCCTTTAGTGGAGACCTGTTAGAGAAGCTAACAGAGGGAATCCAGCCACACCACAAGCTTCTGACTGTATTGTTTCTTGTTTGAAACCATTCCTTTGAATCCATGTGTGGATTTATGGAATAGGAGCCTGGTGAGCAGACTCCATTTAAAGTTTGAATTGATAGACTATATTGATCACCTAGAGAGTTTTGTCTCATTAAAAGCAAGTCAAGTTCACACGGAGCCCCTCTCTCTTCACAGTAATTCCATTTCAACAGGGTGTTGAGCTACTCACAGGGCATTTTTGGGAGCTGTGAGATACAAATAACAGTTTTTTTTCATATATTTGGCAATTTAGCATATATTGCTTCCTTCCCAGTTTCTAGACAAAGAAATCACAAGCATATGAACAAACAGTAGAGTGGTAAAAATAAAAAATAAAAGAAAAAAAGAAAGAAATCACTGCAAGCTGTGCAAGGGCTCTATGAATGAGGTTTTGATTTGTTTAGATTTTTTTTTTGCAAGGGATAAATAAGGTGTGTAGACTATGAACCTACTTAAGACTTTATGGTCTCCATCTTAACAAATTTATGCCATTATTACACTTTTTTCTCTCTTTTTCTGTCACATAACCTTTGCTTTAAACATTGTAAGCAAATGAAGAAGAGTCGATAAATCAGGCAACCTTTGTGGCCTATAACATCATAACTGGATTAAGGATTGTCTGTACTGATATTCAAATGTATTTCATTCATTTGTTTAATGGTAAGAATTTCTTAAGTTTGCCTATTGTTAAATGCACTTTTTTCAGCAGTCAGCTCGCGATGCGTTAATTAATCCTTGTAACTATGTTGTGGTTGTGTTTACAGCAGATAATTTGAAATGCTCTGATGGGTGAGATAACTAGGCAAAGAAAAAGAAAATAGAGCAAACTCTACATGTAGAAAAGTTTTTTGAAACAAAGTAACACTATCGACCTAATTGGACAATTAGACACAGTGTGGATTTTCTGAGTGAAGCATTTTCTTACTGCTCCATCACACAGGAGGAGTAATAATAAGAGTCAGGAAGGTATCCTCATACAACGGTTAGTATTATATTCTACAACATATCACCATTGTATTTCACAAATTCTGGTTTTAAACGTGTGGTTAAATGTGTGTTTTATAAACCTATAAATATATAAGGTTTAAAATCATTTCTGTATGTAACTATTCACTAGTTACGTGTTGATGTGACGTAGAACCAGCAGTTATGTAAGGATTTTGTGGACTTCCCTGCTCTTTATACTATATGTCACCTCACTTCCTCCTTCGCTCCTGTCATAATGACTTTGGCCACTAGAGGCCACTGCCTAACAACAAACATCAATATGGGTCATAATAAGCTGTGCCTCAAGACTCACAATTACTGGGTTACATACCAATCAAAGTACTTGTACCTATATGTTGGAGCCATATTGAAAACTTCGATATATATATTTGAAAATAGGTAAAATTGTTTTAAGTTATTTTTTATTTGTAAAGAAATTATTTCTGAGGTTTGGAATTTCTGGAGGAGCTTGGAGACACTTATTTTGTTTGTATTAGGATGGTGACGTCGTGGTGCGCCTCCCACGGCCAGGTGTCTATTTAATTTTTGTGAATGGGTTTTTTTGGATGGTTAGGAGGCGGAGTATGAATAGTTTTTCGACCGCACTCAAACATTTGTAAACACATTTAGAACCCATCGCATTAAGTGAAGATGTTTTATTTTGTATTGACGATGGGGAAAGTCAACCGGAGTTCCGTTTAATAAATATCAGAGCTGGATAAGCGTCTCCGTGCGTGCTTATTGTGATGTGTGTCGGCGCCTCAGCAGCCTAACTTTTTTGGCTAAAAGGACAAAGGATTAGCCACTTCACTATATGAGCGAACAGTGAATGAGAGCCTGCGTTTGGTGTTGATATTGATAAGAAGTATTAATAAAATCTTAATGATACCAATCCCTGGTGCAGATGTGTATAAATTAAAAGCAGTTCAACCAAAGAAGGATTTTCCTGTTGAAACTTCTCAGACTCCTTTTAATTTAAATATGTGAGGCCTACACTGTAAAACTTTTTACTGTAAAATTACAGTAAATTACTGGCAGCAGTTTCACCAGTAAGTTACTGTCAAATTTACAGTACCTCTACTGTATTATAGAAATACAGGTTTGTTTACTGACAAACTGTCTCGAAACGAAGAAAAAAAATAGCGTGACGTTTGAATGTTTAACTCTAAATTATGCTACAACTAATCCATGAAAACGCTATATTACTATTACTTGAAAAACAACACATTGTGATTATTTCAGCCCAGACAAAAATGGAATAAAACTTTTCTTCTTTTTGAAAATAACGGCTTTATTTTCCCGACATGCTCAGCTGAAAACCGTAAGTTCCTGTAAAAATATCATTTTGACCGTTGGAATGCCTGAGCAATCATGATAACTCCCACAATGCATTGTTTTCACAGCAATATACTGTACAATCATAATACAGCAAGTTACTGTTAGAATTTAGACTGTAAATTTACAGCAAAGTCTTACAGTGTGAAGAAGTAAAAGTATTTCACACAAAAAAGGAAAGATTAGAGAAAAATTTATACAACTATAATCGCAGAGTTCTCTTTCCTATTCCATTAATCATCCAACAATCCCACAGATTTACAGTGAAACCAGGGGTACTTTTTCATTAGGTCATCACATAAAATAGCATAATTCATACAACTCCAAAAAATGATCCAGGTGGTTTGAAAACTTTCTGTGGTTGCAATTAAACTGGTGTGACCAGCCCTGTGTATTGGTTATCTACGTAAAGTGCTTCTATTGCACATATAAACTGGGAAACCATGGTAATGGGTTATGTTGCATTCATGTTGCACACAGAAAACAATGTTTTTCAGTAAGAGAGCAACAATAAATCCATAAAGTACCACCTACTGCTCTGCAGACGGGACTTGAAGCTCAATCCTCTGGCTTCACCTTCTGCACAATGCAGGATAAAGTAGATGTAAGGGAAATATCTGGATGCAGAAAGAGATGTTTGTGCAATAGCTCTTCTTGTTTGTCCTCCAATGAAGATAAAGCAGTGAATATAGGCTCTTTCCATTTTGCTGTAATTTCACACTTTAAGCATTGATTTACCTACAAAGTCTGGCTGGACAGAGGTTTAAATACCCAAATTAATGACAATTACCTAATCAATGACATAAAAAATATCAAATTTTTTTTTGTTGTATCAATCCACATCGGTGGTCAAACCATTTGTTTAACAAACTCACATTTTCACAGGAGTGAATGTGAAGGTTCTTCCCGCTACTCGAGGCAGCAATCATCTTTGAGTTCAGTCATGGTTTTAATAAAAACGATACATGAGGCTGTTTTGAAGTTTTATAGGGACTGGTAAGTTCTCTGTGGCATCCTTATACCCCTATTACCAAGATATGTGCAGTCTGACCAAGACGTTCTCTGGAGAATTACTTAAAGATAATAAGAGACGTAATGACCCTCACTGATCTGCAGCACTGAAGACACAGATTAACAGGCCATTTGTCCTCAATTAATTGTCTTGTTATTCTGGCAAGACAGCAGATGATCAAAAAACAGAGGTGACCGACAAAAGTCCCTTTGTACCTCACCGTCTCAAAAACAACTTATCTCCCCTCACTGCTTCCCCACCTGTCAGTGCGACACAGAGTGAAAGTCAGGTAAGGACTCTTGCTGCAGGGTGTCACAAACACAACGCCGACGAGGGCCAGACCACACTGCTGGGAGGAGGAACAGCCCTCTGACCAAAAGCGGTGCTCATGATTCATTCATTACATCGTTAACAGTTTCCAGAGTGTCAACAGCTTGTCTTTGAAGTGATAATCTTAACATTGAGGGTGTCCTTGAATTTCTTCTCTCCATTAATGGGAAATGATTTCTATAATTCAGCAAGGAGGAGTTCCCTGAGCCTCCTGTTAGTTAAACCATGTCTAATAAATCTTTGGGGAAAAGACAGAAAATATGGGAAGCTCAGAGAAAGCGTAAGATAAGATAGCCCTTTATTGATCCCCAGGGAAGACATTTGGTTCTTATAGCAGCACTAATAAAGATATAGTACAAATATGTATGTAACAGGATTAATAATGAGGGGTACATAAAAACTACACTAAAACTGATAATAGAAATAGAAAAACAAATATGGAGACATGCAAGGTAAAGTGACAATGGTGGACAATGGTCTCACCAAAAGGATGGTGTGATTAAATAAAGGCACTTAGTGTTTTTCTGTATTAATAAAGAAATGTAGTATAAATATAGTTATCAATAGTATATATAAAATCAGAAATGAGAAGATAATATAGTATGATAAAATGGTATCATGTGGGATATACTGTAAGGTGAAAGACAGTGATATAAAATAACCATATAGTATGCCGTAATATAGTATAACAGCTATTCTCAACCTTGGGGTCGCGAGATGATTTCTGGGGGTCGTCAAATCATTTTGGAAGTCAGCTCTGTCTCCACTGTGTTAAAGTGTTCATGTGTTAATGTGTTTTTGGTCACTTAATGTCTTTTTTTGGTAATTTTGTGGTCAATTTGTGTCTTTTTTGGTCATTTTGTTTCCTTTTTTGGTAATTTTTTGTCTTTTTTGGTCATTTTCTGGTCATTTTGTGTCTTTTTGGTCATTTTGTTTCATTTTTTGGTCATTTTGTGTCTTTTTTGGTCATTTTGTGTCTTTTTTTTATCATTTTGTGTCTTTTTTTGATCATTTTGTGGTGAATTTATGTCTTTTTTGGCCATTTGGTTTCCTTTTTTGGTCATTTTGTTTCCTTTTTTGGTCATTTTGTGTCTTTTTTGATCATTTTGTGTCTTTTTTTGGTCATTTTGTTTCCTTTTATGTTCATTTTGTTTCTTTTTTGGGTGATCTGAACTGTCCGTGTGAGATTCTGTTCAGTGAATCATGCATGTTAAATTGGGGGTCGCGACTCAAAAAGGTTGAGAACTACTGGTATATAACAGCCAACCAGCATATGCTATATAATAGCGTAGTGTAAAGTAATATAAATATAGTATGATCTATAACAGAATATATCAACATACATAGCAGAGAGTTATAGTTATAGAGTGTCTCAGTGTGGAGAATGGGTGTGTGTGCATGGTGGAGGTGGTGGGGGGGGTTATCGTCTGTGTTTTCCACTGCTGTCGTATCGTCTGATAGCAGCAGGTACAAAGGAGCGCCTGAAGCACTCAGTTTTGCACCTGGGTGGGATGATGCAGCCACCGAATGAGCTGCCCATCTGCCACAGCTCGTCATAGAGCGGGGTGAGAGGGGTTATCCAGGACGGCTCTGATTTTGTCCTTCATCCTCCTCTCTGCCACTGCCTCCAAACGGTCCACTTCCAGCCCGGCCACAGAGCTTAACTTCCTTACTAGCTTATTAAGTCTGCTGGCCTCACCATGCTACCACACCGGATTTTGTGGCAACAAAAGACTGATAGAAGATCTCCAGGAGCCTGTTGTGCATGCAAGTCTTCTGAATAAGACCAGTCTGGTCTGTGGGCATGCTGCAGTAGTTTGTACTGGTGTTACAGAAAATGAGCGAACAGTGAATGAGAGCCTGCGTTTGGTGTTGATATTGATAAGAAGTATTAATAAAATCTTAATGATACCAATCCTTGGTGTAGATGTGTATAAATTAAAAGCAGTTCAACCAAAGAAGGATTTTCCTGTTGAAACTTCTCAGACTCCTTTTAATTTAAATATTTGAAGCCTAAAGAAGTAAAAGTATTTCACACAAAAAAGGAAAGATTAGAGAAAAATTTATACAACTATAATCGCAGAGTTCTCTTTCCTATTCCATTAATCATCCAACAATCCCACAGATTTACAGTGAAACCAGGGGTACTTTTTCATTAGGTCATCACATAAAATAGCATAATTCATACGGCAAAAAATGGATGCTGCAGTAGTTTGTACTGGTGGTACAGAAAATAGTGGGGGTTGTGAAGACAAATGGCACCAGTACACTCCCTTGAGGTGCGCCAGAAGAGGTCAAAGAATACAACTCTCCCAGTGCTACCCTTCTTCCTATAGGGACGCATCCTCCACTCGTGTGGCTGCTATGCAAACTGCAGTGAGTCCATAAAAGCAGTTAACAGGTCCTCAAGTGGCACAGGGCCAGCTTTATAAAGGTCTTCATGACACCTGATTAAATGCCACCTGTCTTTAGTCATCAAGATTGCTGGGCCATCCTATTTTAGTATAGGATAGCATAGGATGGATTGGATTTCCAACCTTAAGGAAAGGATGAAGAGGTGCTAGAAGATTGCTGCAAGCAATAATGATGTATGGCCTATTGGCATTGTTGCCCAGAGAGGTCCTTTTCCAACTGGTGCAGGGTAATAAGCATCTTCTATCGTATATTATATCCTAGGAACATGTGTTTTGATAGTGAAAGCTAACAATCTACTTGTTGTTTAAAGAATCCTTGTTTTTCTTCTCAACCAGTTATCTTTGTGCAATGATGCAAGCTATGGAAGCTAGAGTAGCATGATGGAGTGAGGATAACTGGTCCACTGGTGCTCCACAATATGACATAGATAAAATAAATGCATACTTTCCTCCCAGGAAAAAATAACAGTATCAGTTGTTTCAGCAAACGCCCAAGAGGACATGTTTATACATTGAAGTGAAAAAGCCCTCTAACATCAGTAGCAATTACTGTCTGCTAGGAGCAAAGGAGGAAAAATCTGATGTTATTATAGAACAGCAAAGTCCACAGACACGGCACGATGTCATGGTTGGGTGGGTCAATAAAAAATTCACCTTCCACACAGATGAAACATGTTTGCCTCCTGTTTCCTACCGGCAGTCAACTTCAGTATCTTTTAACCATGACCACAAAGTTTCCCCAACGTTAACCAAGAAGAGATTCTAACTCAAACTATTTAGGAAAAATGGCGACTATAATTTTAGTTTCAGCATGATGAGCTGCTGGCAGGTGACATCAGTTCCTATACACATTCTGGGGGAGCAAGGACAAAAAGTATTTTGTCATTTAATTTTAATGACTTGTTGGATAGATGAAAGAGACCAAAACTTAAGAAATTACATAAAAGCTAAGTTTAGTTTCGTACAAATTAGCCAATCAAGCAACGTGTCAGTAGAGTAAAGAGAAACAGCGTCTCAGAATTATTTCTGTTCTAAATCTCTCTCTAATTAATGTGTTTAGGGACAGTATTACAAAACTCTTATATTTCCAACAAAAACACCAAGACAAAGCAGAAACATCACTGTAACTCTTCCAACTAATGAACAGTCAACTGCATTCAAGCAAAAACCAGGCCTTTCCAGTCAGTGCAGAAAAACCACAAGTCAAAACCAAGTCAATATAGCATGCCTTACAATTACAGTTAGAGGTGGTAAACAAAAACAGGAAGTGCTGATTCAACTCTGGCAATTTGTGTCTATAGTTTATCTGTAGCTGTAGTGTTGCTGAGTATCAGACTGCATATACTGTGTGGGGTTTTTTTGTGTTATTTTATTTGCCTTTTTCTGTGGTTGGATGACAGCCAATAGTTTTTCAGCGCAGCATCTACCAGGTCTGAAAGAGAACTCAGTGGTAGCAGTCTTATACAATAACAGCTTTATAGCATTTGTTAGCAGATATGGAAATTCGGTTCATAATAAAACCATCAAAGAACAGCATTGAGACCTGAAATAAGAACAAATCCCAACAGAAGGACTAATCATGTTTAGAACAAAGCAAAAATGAAACCAGTCATGTTACCAAATATTACTGTTAATTTCAGAACAAAACATGTTTTAAAAAAAGATGAATATAATGGGAACATCCAGCTTACAATCTGCCACATCAAGGAAATCTTTTAATACCAGCACAGTTTATTTCAACTCCTCACCCTAAAACACTGATAAAATTCACTGTGTTATTCATTGTATGATTAAAGGCAGCCAAGAGCAGTGGTAACGATCCCCCACAGAAAGTGTAATCCAAGCTCATTTCAAGCTTATGTTCTAAGAGGGGACTTTAAACACAGGCATATGGTGATGGCTTTATATCATACTTAGTGATCCCAGTGGGGGGTCTAATCAATAAAGCACATGATCTGTAGATGTACGAGTCTGTTGGGGTTTTTTTGCACAAAATCCAAAAAATAAAGCCTTTTGCTCGAAGAAGAGTCGATGCCGCACTTTGAAATCCCGGGAAGGGAGCAAATTAAGCAACTGTCATACTGTAGCTTTTAATCATGTTGTTGTACAACGATGAAACAATTCATAGACTGGTCTGTGCTTAAATCAGTGTGAATACAAACTGCCCCATATAACACATACAGTATAAAATGCATTTTTAAGTAATATGACAAAGGGGAAGACAGATAGTGATCTTTTTATTGTCCCTAGTTTTCTCAGAGAGATGCTCCCCACAGGACATGGTGTATGTTTAGTTTAGCTGGAGGTAGGGGTGATTCAGAGAGGGAGATAAGCTCTGCTCTTCATAACTGGGCCATTTAGTCCCTTGTGACCCAGCCTCTCTGCCTTTGGCAAACACATCATTTTATTGTGACCCCAGCCGGCAGCCAAACAGTCAGCCTATAAGCCATCAGTAATGAAAAGCACTAATTCCAGCCTAGTGAACACAAACGGAGCAGCCCAATTCATATTCATGTGCCGTGCTTCTTCCTTGCACTCTGTGTCAACCCATTCATCCATTCATTGCAGTCAGACCACCCCTAGCATATAGCATCCTCAATTTAGTCGACAAGCACAGCAGTCCCTCAAGGTTTGTCTCAGCTAAAACAATTAAATGGCTACGACTGTCATAACAAAAGGAGGTGAAACATTTAAGGCGTTTCCTCTCTTGTGCAGCAAAATAATTTCCTTTATAATAATCTGCAAAGGTTTTGAATTCTTTCGATGATCGCACTTTAACGCTTCAGCAGTTTCCACATACCTAACATGTCAAAAACATACAGTTTGTGACAGTTTGATAAATTACTCTGCATTTTGTTCAACGGAGACGCTCTGGCTTGTGTTTTTAGCCCAAAGCTGCAGATTAAAAATAAATAAATAAAGAATCTATAATTCCCCTGTTTAGCCATCACACATGTTTAAAGGTATTATGCACCCCCGGGAGACTTTGCATGTAATAAAGTGTGTATTCTCAGCCGGGTGCATTTGCGGAGGGTAGACATGCCAGCAGGGCTTCACAGCCCACGTCTGGGTGATTCCAACAGCTGTTTCCATGAGCCTAGGGAGAGAGCATGTCAAGTAGGATGCCTTGTGCTGTCACAAGCTCCTCAAGGTGTTTATTAAAAAAATGTTAATGCCATCAACATAACACACTTGGCCCTTGCGACAAGGATCTGGCAGTACCCAACTGTTTCCACTTGTGGGATGGTCTGGAAGTGTATACCCGTTTTTCAAGCCCACACAGCAGGAGGTGTTAGTGGGCAGCACACTTCACTGGCGTCCCCGAGGCGACGAGGGATTTACTTTAGATGTCTTAGTAGCTCTAGTGTTTGGAAATATTGATTAGGCGTTCTAAATTAAAAGGGAGGCCAAATCGAATATTCACTTTGACATAAGTGGACACACACATGCTGTCTCCCTCTCTTCTTTCTCTGTGTGTTTCTCCAAATTCCAGTATATGATGTTTTAGTTATTTCAAAATGATTATGTTTAATTCATTGACCAGAAGAAAAAAAATCCGCAAATGATATCTCAGCCAGCCAACACGGACCAACGCTGATTTAGCCATGTCAAGTGGAAGGCCAAGTAGAAGGGGATTTTAGTGATTAATAGATTTTATCGACCTCTTTGGGCAACCGAGGGATTGCATCCTTGGGTCTCTTTCAAAGCTTACAGGTGCTTGTACTGGTGAGAAATATAACAGTCACATATTCATCATAGAGAGTTCACTCACCAAACAAAAATGTCTAAAGAAGAGGCAGCACATCCCATTATTATCCAGGGGCAACCCTGAATAGTCAGCTATTCAACGCTTCTATCGAAGGTGCCAGTTTCACAGTTGCATTGTCGCAGTGCCAGAAAGTCTGGTTATGAAATAAGGATTATCTCTTTCAGGCTATATGTGTGCTTAATGTCTGTTTTCACATATACATACATTTACATTTGCTTGTTCTTTCCTACTAAATCATGATCTATAGCAGGGGTGTCAAACTCTGGCCCGCGGGCCAAATTTGGCCCGCATTGTAATTTTATTTGGCCCGCGAGGCAATACCAAATTATTATCTTATTATTGTACTATAAAAGCTGACCCGCCGGTATTATATGACGCATTTACAGCTAATACTACAAATCCCACAATGCCATGCTGTTGTTTTGGCGCGTCAATCAGGACAGGACCCAGAAACGCTCCTCTGTGACAGTCGTCATAGCAACCTCAAGCTAGAGCTGTCTCCCAGCTACCCCTTCCCAAAAATGGCGAAAAGAAAGGCAGAATTTATTAACCTGTTGAAAAAGTTTATTTTGATATTTAAATCAGAAGGATGCAAATAGAAAAGAGGCATACGATTTTTATTTATTTTTTATTTAATAAATTAATGACATTGATGTGTTTTTTATTTGAAATTTGATTTTGCATGTCTGCAATATTTAGTTATATATTGTATGTTTATAAGCGTTGCTGGTTCCATATTTAATGTTAAAGCAAAACATGTTTGGTATATATTAAAAGGTTTATTTGTTCAATGTTGGCCCGCGATTTTATTCAAGTTTAAAATTTTGGCCCATTGTGCATTTCAGTTTGACACCCCTGCTCTATAGTCTGAGTAACAACCTATTGATAATAATGTAAAAAAAAAACATGAAAACTAAACTTAGGCTTTTAATAAATCTCCCTAGTTTGCGATAAATAAATAAAAATCTCCATCTGATTTTATAAAAGGCTAAATAACAATAGCATAAGACTGCTGTTTCAAAATTTAAACAATATATTTATGAAGCTGAGCTTGAACAGATCACACGTAACACTAGCAGAGCACCATGACTTTTTAAACTTATGAAGGATTCTCTGTTACCTGTGGCAATGGTCAGGAACGTGTGTAAATACTATTGTGTTTTCAATATACATATACAACTTACCTCCACCAGCCGCTACAGGTCTGTAAGCCAGGAATGGCACAGTGCTGTCCAGACAAGAAGAACATTTTCATGTAGCAGCGGCGTGTCAGTGCTGGGAGCTGAGGTGAAAGCGGACACGTGTTCTGGTAGAAAGTGTTAAAAAAAATGCCTGAAACTAAAATTTTCAACAGCGGACCTTGGCAGCATCTGTGCTGCGGTGTGCTGTGGCCGGCATGCGGCTGTGTAGCTCCTCAGTGAGGAGGCAGCAGCCAGGCGGCTCGCCTCGAAAGCAACCGACAGCTGCAGCAGGAGGAGAAGAGCTACAGTCGGTGGTTTGACCCAGACAGAGATCAGATTTTCGAGACTGGAGTGGACACTGGAGAGACATATTAATGTCAGGTGTAAGTTTATTAGGTGAATTCATATCTGGATACAATCTAAATATGATACACATTTCAACCCATTGAAGCCTGGAAAGCGGATACGTCGTTTTGAAGTACTTGTATAAGCTCTCAGATACTTTTAGAATTTAATTTCTATCTGCTACAGAGGCTGAAAAATCTATTATTTAGTAGAAGCGTTGACACTTCTGTTGAATTTCCAGAAAAACTTCAGGTTTTAGGGGGTTATTTTAAAATCGCCCAGAGGTTTTACAGGCGTTTCAGGTCTCAATGGGTTAAAGCAAGGTGTAAAGGAGGTCTAAGTGATGTATTCTGTCCTGTCTGTCTGTCTGTCTATCGATCTCTCACCTCCTACACACAGAAGAAAGCCCAAACAGCTGATTATCAGTCATATATATCTCGGCCAATAATGTTTTTGCTATTTTTCTATTGATATATTAAGCTTATACAGACGGGGATCATTGAGCAAAAAAGCAAGAAAATAGCAACGGTGAATCGACGATAAGGTATAATGATGTTTGTTTGTTTTTAATCTTCAAGACTTCCGAAAATAAGCTTGAATTCCTGTTAATACAACAGTATTTGCACATTTTTTTCTAAATGTGTATTAATATCAGAGTAAATTGAAGGAACTCAGAAGCAGGAAATGTCTATCTTTAACATTTCCACTTTTTGTGTGCTTTGCACATGCAACGTTGTGTAAGTTGCTTTATATGAAGTTGTAACTAACCTTTAAGCAACAGTTAATGCTGTGTGGTTAAGCTTTGCTCTACTTCACTGTTTTCTTTTTAGTTTCTTACACACGACTGTGCTAGATCTTTAGTAAATGTCATGCATGCTTTTCTGTGTGCACTGCTTCTCCTTCATGCAGTTGATTGGAGTGAACATAGTGTGCAGCTTTCATGATGGTGAGAGGAGGATTTGTGCTTTGAATAACACTGAGGGCGAATGGTGAATGCAGAGTTCCTGCTAATGATCGCTGACCAGACACATGAGAAGTAGCCGGGTTCAACTGAGAGGGTTTTAAAGCATTTCACTCTGTTCTTTCTTGACAATTTAAATCCTAAATGATACGGTGTTGAGGACGTTAACCATTTATTATATTCACTTATGAAGTCGTCTAATCAAATATGAGATGTAAATACATATTCAACTGTATTAAATTATTCAGCCATAACTACCTTCCGTATAGTTGCAAATAATGCAAAAGCTGCTGTTTAAAATTCACAGATACTTTTAAATTAATATGAAAATGTTAATAACCCATGACTAATATTGTTGTCCTAAATCTATCTCCATGCTTGTTTGTTAAAATGTGCACTCCCTGATACGACTATAAATAAAACAAACTGAATACATTTACTCCCATTCTAATGTCTTTGCACAAGATTTTTAGTTGGATTCAGAATTAAATATTATGCTGATGAACATGAGGCATAGCCACGAGCAAAGTCATATCATCTAAATTTAAAGGTTGGGTGACAAGGTACTTGACATGATCTTGTCCCCGTAGGCTCAGATACAGTTTACCTGAGGGCAAGAAAACTGGCTTAACCAGTTGCCGGCAGACGAAATCAAACTGTTTCTCTCTGACTTGTATATTATTGCGGTGCAGGAATACTGCTTTCAGTTTTATGAGATGGTAAGATTTTGTTTTTGAGATGCTGACAGACAGACAGCACCTATAGAGCCCTGTGGTGCCAAATACGGTGCTTATTAGTCTCAACATGGTAGTCGGTGTTTCTGGTGGTTGGGCAAACAACAGTTACATCACTAGCTAGGGGTGGAAGAAAATATTGTTACACTTGAGTATTGCAATATTAAGTTTTGTGACACTTTATCGATTCTTGACAACTCTGTATTTATGTTTAATGATTAGCTTATATGCAAATATTTTTGAAACAGATTGAACAAAAAGTAGTGCTTTGATCTTAAAAGGACTTTGATAAAAGCAAATCGCATTGTTGTGATTGCATTAATTTAAACTTTTTACTCGGATTTCATGCATAACAGTGGTCTTTATACCAGTAGTTCTCAACCTTTTTGAGTCGCGACCCCCAATTTAACATGCATGTTGTCCGTGACCCCTGCTCACTGAACACAATCTCACACGCACAGTTCAGATCACCCAAAAAAGAAACAAAATGACCAAAAAAAGGAAACAAAATGAGCAAAAAAGACAAAAATTGACCACAAAATTATCAAAAAAGACAAAAATGAGCAAAAAAGATACAAAATGACCAAAAAAGACACAAAATGACCAAAAACGACACAAAATGACCCAAAAAAAGACACAAAATGACCAGAAAAGACACAAAATGACCCAAAAAAAGACACAAAAAGACTAAAAAAAGACAAAATGTCCAAAAAAAGGAAACAAAATGACCAAAAAAAGACACAAATTGACCACAAAATAACCAAAAAAAGACACAAACTGACCAAAAAAAGACACAAAATGACAAAAAAAGACAAAAAATGACAAAAAAACGACACAAAATGACAAAAAAAGACACGAAATGACCAGAAAAGACACAAAATGACACAAAAAAAGACACAAAATGACAAAAAAAAAAGACACAAAATGTCCAAAAAAAGGAAACAAAATGACCAAAAAAGACACAAATTGATCACAAAAAGACATTAAGTGACCAAAAAAAGACACAAAATGACCAAAAAAAAGACACAAAATGACCAAAAAAAGACATTAAGTGACCAAAAAGACTAAAACACATGAACACTTTAACACTGTGGAGACAGAGCTGACTTCCAAAATGATTTGGCGACCCCCAGAAATCATCTCGCGACCCCAATTGGGGTCCCGACCCCCAGGTTGAGAATAGCTGCTTTATACTATCACAATTCTCTATAAAATCAGATCAGATTGAAAAACTGCAATATATTACCTTGCTTACAGGATTACAAAATACTGATTGTAGCCCCAGTATCATTACTGCCAATAGACAGCCTTTTTCCTTCCCCAAGATAAAACCCATTTAGTTCATTTTTGCACCTACATCTGTTAAATTAAAAAAAAACTCCAATTCAATACACACTTGTGTGTTATCAGCTCAGGGTGCAGCTGCACCATGTTCCAGCTGGGTTTTGTTCAGTCCTCAACCATCTTCATACCACCCAGTGAGCAGAGGTGGGAATAAAATCCAGTCAGAACCTGATGAGTTTAAATATAAACGGACACTAAAGTGTCTTCTCTATAGCAGCGGCAGTCCCAGCACAGAGAAGCAGGAGTGAGATTTGACTTCATCACCTGCCGGGTTCAGACAGAGACACTGACCAACAGGACAATTTGAGGTCAAAACGTAAAGCAATTTTTGAGTTTGAAAGTGAATAAGAACCAATAAATTTGATGTAACACAACATTCTCCTGGCTCATATTAGTGACATTAGTCATGTTTCCATCAACAAATCTTGATGGAATCACCAAAATTCAATAAAACTTTTGGAAATGTGCATTAAAATTTTACACTTGCTTAAGGTGTTTTTTGTCTTTTTCCGAAAAAAAAAACAGTTAATGCACTAAATGGGAGATGTAAACCTAAACCTGAATAAGTTCTGACATAGCAAACATTTAACTTACATGACTAATCAGCTGTTTTTGTTTTTTCTTTGTGATTTTTTTTGTTACAGTTTGTTTCAATCTCTTCTTCTTCTACTGTTTACTGACAGATTAGCCTAGAACAACACATTACACTGCCATCTTCTGACCAAAGTACGTTCATGCAGCTTTGTTTATTTGCTCTAAAGCTGTTAGAAATGTCCCCACGTCATTCTTTTTATTGATGTTGTGTTTTTACTGAAGTGTTATTGTTTTATCTCACTTCATGTAATTGTTGTGTGTTTTGCATGGATTTTCATAGCCGTGTCGAAAGACAAATTTCTGCTCTGTTGAACAGACAATAAAGATATATTCTATTCTATATTCTGTTATATTCTATATTCTAATTAACACATTTTCTTTAAAGTGACATTTCAAAATTTCACTTCAAAATTTGCTCGACTTTAGTTGAAACACGGCTACTGCTTGGATATTTCTTGATGGTCTGACTTAAATGATGATGGTCTTGACATCTGCTTTGCACAGCTGGGTCTATATCCATTTTTATTGACAACTGCCGTCCGTGTTTTCCACATCACAGTAAAAATAGGACCATTTTTCAGATTTAAACACAATTTTTTCCTTTTCTTTTAAAATGTCTGGTGTAACGAGTAACTCCAGTGCTGTCACAAGTAAAATAACTACTGGAAGAACGTTTCGAAACAACCTTTTACTATTAAAAAATACCGTTGCTCTTAACTAAATCAAATTGGTGTTAAATGCTAATACTTCTAATTGGCCGAAGAACTCTCAATGAGTAGAATATATCAACCTTCCCTAATGGCAAGGCGGTCTTTGGGTTAATGCAACATTATTGACTGAAAGAACAAAAAGCACACCCACGCAACACAAACACACATTCACACAAAAGCTATAGAACGTCTTAGCTCTTCAAACCCTCAGCCGTCTCCAGTTTAACAGCGTCATTACTGTGACATGTGTAAATACGCAGCATTACCACTAATGAGAGCAGAGGAATAGCTCCTGTGTTGTCAGTCTCATCATGGTTGCCCCAATCAGCTCCATGCTGCATGGCATGTTCACAAAAGGAGCAAACAGTATGTCACAGGTAATATGGACGCTTCATTCAACACTGTCTAACTATCAGCGCCGGGCTGAGAGCTATATTCATCAGCCTGGCGTTAATTAATGCCTGCATGATTGAATGCGAGAAGAGGCGCGCGGGAGAGATAATGCACACCTACAGGTACAAGGCTGGCTCTACTCAAAGATATGATGATTAATTCATTCTTGTCTTCCGCTGTTGAAATTAAAATCAGACACGCTGTATTTTTTGTGTCAAATGCTTGGTGAACAAAACAAGAGTCATTTTGATAGTAATTAGAAGCCTGTTGGAAAGAGGCAGCACATTTACGTCATTAAGACAGCTCCAAGATGTAAGCTCCCGCTCAGCCGAGAGGAGACAGACAAACATGTTTGCATGTTGTCCCTGACTCGGGACCCTTTGATTGTAACAGATTGGCAGGGAAGGGGGCTATTTGAAACTGGGTCTCTGGAACACCGGCTTTGAGGTTAGGGTTAAATGGGATTGCTCTCTTTGAATCATTTTGATGACCCACCGCAGCTGAGTCTGCAGGTTGTCCTGCTTGCTTTGAAGCGTATTATGTGCCCGAGATTGAGCAGAACTCAGGGCTTATCACACACACACACACACACACACACACACACACACTGCATCTCAGTCACAGGCTGGATGGTGGGTGACAGTTTAGGCAACTCTCTAGAGGAAGAAGGAACTACTTTAACCAAATGAAGTCCTTGAGGGGTGGAGGTTACAGGGAAACAAGTGTGACATTGTTATTTAAAGAGGAGACAAAAAGTAGATAAGAGTCAGTGACTAGGATTGCTTTAATGTATTAGAATCACAGAGCTTCTGCTGTGTACAAATAGGAGCCTTCAATCTTTCCTTTGCATCTGTCCTGAGCATCCATTTGTCTAAATCAGTAGTTCTCAACCTTTTTGAGTCGCGACCCCCAATCTAACATGCATGTTGTCCGCGACCCCCGCTCACTGAACACAATCTCACACGCACAGTTCAGATCACCCAAAAAAGAAACAAAATGACCAAAAAAAGACACAAAATGACTACTAAAAGACACAAAATTACCAACAAAAGACATACAATGACCAATAAAGACACAAATTGACCACAAAATGATAAAAAAAGACACAAAATGACCAAAAAAAGACACAAAATGATCATAAAGGAAACAAATTGATCAAAAAAAGACACAAAATGACCAAAAAAAGGGAAAAAAATTACCAAAAGAGACACAAAATTACCAAAAAAGACACAAAATTACCCCCCCAAAAAGACATTAAATGACCAAAAAGACTAAAACACTTTAACACAGTGGAGACAGAGCTGACTTCCAAAATCATTTGGTGACCCCCAGAAATCATCTCGCGACCCCAATTGGGGTCGGGACCCCAAGGTTGAGAATAGCTGGTCTAAATTATATCTCAAATATTCAAAACAAATACCACTTATTTTCCTACTAACAATCTGGTGTGAAATCCTATAAGAACTGTAAACAAATATATTATATTATTTAAATATGCATATATAAAACAGATTAACACGGTTAAATCGAGATACACAGGTGTCAGCTTGGGGTTTTGGAACATATCAATAAACTTTTATATTGCTCTATTACGTTTTGTATTACTGTATCAATGTTTTATTAACACTTTACATGCAAAGAGTTGTGGCAGACAGTGGTTATTTTGTGTTGCGTTTAAATCCCTGACTGTTGGTTAGCAGCAACATTATCTTCAGCCATTTGACTTTTACACTCCAATGTAACAACAAAAACTGAGACAGGAAGTAGCACATGAGAACACCACTAAAGACAGTAGCAGCAAACCTAGCTGACTAGTAACTTCAGTACTGATGGCTTAATCCAAAAGAGTTAGAGCGGCTCCCGCGGTGGCTCATTTTGGCTTCAACAATAAAGAAGGCACTGAGGCGATCGACAAGAGACATGTCATTTGCAAAATGTGCCATGCCAAAATCAAATACTTGGGGAGCATAATTAATCTGAGAGCCCACATAGCAAGACACCATTCTGATGTACAGCAAACAGAACAGCACATGGCTAATGGTAAAGGAGTGAATTCTTCTCAAGATACCACCAACCTCAACCTGTGTAACCACATTAACTAGGTCAGTATAGTTTATTTGAACTGTAAAGATATCCTCTTTGAATAGAGTGTTGCAGTTGGCATATTAGCACTGCTGGTTCCTCATCTCGAAATCAATGGGGGTTTTTTTTTATTTGTTTTTGGTTTAATACATAAAATAAGGTCTGTGGTTTACACGTTTTGTTTTATGACATAAACTACATCTGTAAATACCCGACTTGTGGATTATGAAGCCTTAACATTCTTAAAAAAGGTGGTGCAATGTCGTAGTCATGCAACTGTGATGGAGTTTGTCATAGCCTTACGCACTATACTGTCAGAAACAATGGGCTGAATTTGTACGTTTAGGGGTAAAACAGCTTGTCACTGGGGCAATACCCTTAGCTTTGGATTGGAACCATATACTTTATTTACCTTTTTGACCCTCAAAATAGTACATGTAATTAGTTGAGGTCCAATAATGAGCCCTTGGGGGTAATTAACCCTTAATAGGGCACTCATTGAAATATTTGCAAATTCCAAATTTCAACCCTAGAGAATATTGGAGGATATTACATACAGCCAGAATGTGTAAAAAAAAAAAACATACGGACCCAGGGGAGGGGGGTAATATTGTGAGAAAAAAGTTTATGAGATTAAAGTGGCAAATCTACGAGAAAAAATGTGCAGATTTATGAGATTTAAAGTGGTGAATCTGCGAGTAAAAATTTTTTTTTCCCACTTTTTCTCGTAAATCTGTGACTTTTTTTCGCACAGATTTGCTACTCTAAATCTCTTAAATCTGCAAAATTTTTTCTTGTTTTTTCTTGCTACTTTAATCTAGTAAATTTGCATCCTTTTATCGAAATATTACCTCCCCTCCCCCAGGTTTGTATTTTAATTTTTATTCATATTTGGCCCTAATATGCCGTCATAGTCAAGTTCTCCTGGTACAAGTCATTGCAGAATAACTCTGTTTGTACGACTGTTTCTTGCAGATTTTTTTTCTAAATTTTTCATTTTTACATTGGAGGTCCCGGTCACCCGGTCAATACAGTTAATATTATTATATTATTATCATACTGATTGGTAGCCTGATCTTTGCTGATTAGCTGGAAGAAATCCATGTGGAAGAGACATGGGGACCTCATTTTGATATCCACTGAAGTTACCAAATATAGTTCTTCGCCCGATAAAGGGTTAGGAGATTGTATCTTGGGGGACAGAAATGGAGTCCCATTGTACCCTTATTCCTGATAGGTCTAATTATTGGACTCAAGTTAAATACCTTTTTGAGGGCCAAATGGGTACATTTATGTTACCAAGTCAATATCAAGGGCACAACAGCTGTACCTTTTTCGATTGTACTGCTCCAGTAACAAGCCGTTGTACAAATTCAGCCATTTATTTCTGACACTGCACTACGATACTACTTACTCTGGGACTCTCTCCCTTTGGTCTTAAGAACTGTGGACACTGTTGACATTTTTAAAAAGCAGCTTAAAACTCATCTGTTTAGACTAGCCTTTGTGTAATTGTCTGCATTTGTTTTTATTGTGTTTTATTTGTATGCATACTTGTACTTATTTTACCCTGTATAGCACCTTGTGATCTCTCTGCTCTAAAAAGGTGCTATAAAAATAAAAACGTACTTACTTACATGCTACCTCATTGGATTCACGCTTTAAAAACCCCATAAAAGTGGTGTTTATTTGTGAAAAATACCTTCCTGAACAAAACAAGTATTATAAACTTTCACTTCCAAAATAGCTTATTTTCTGCATAAATCCAAAATCCAGTGGAAAACCCTTTGGCTTTTTGTCGAGGGAACCAGGGAGAGGATAACTTCCGGGTTGCCCTACAAAACTACATCATACCTGTAAGAGTCTATGAAGGCTTCCATAATGTGGTGAGTAAACTGGAGCCTCATTACATCATACCCTCCCAACAACACATCAGGGTTATCATGTATAGCAGCTATTCTCAACCTTGGGGTGGGATGATTTCTGGGGGTCGCCAAATCATTTTGGAAGTCAGCTCTGTCTCCACTGTGTTAAAGTGTTCATGTGTTAATGTATTTTAGTCTTTTTGGTCATTTTGTGTTTCTTTTAGTCATTTTGTGTCTGTTTTTGGTCATTTTGTGTCTGTTTTTGATCATTTTGTGGTCAATTTGTGTCTTTTTGGTCATTTTGTGTCTTTTTTTTTGGTCACTTTGTTTCTTTTTTGGGCCATTTTGTGGGGTTTTTTGGGCCATTTTGTCTTTTTTGGTCATTTAGCAAGTTGTTACTTTCCAAGGAGTCTCTGGCTTGAAGCTTACTGTTACACACTCAGGAGGTCAGAATGGACCTTTAAACTTATAGCAAAGGATTTAGATTAAAAGTTACAATAAAATATAAAAATATATATAAATGCACAGACAGAGAGATGTTTTAGTTGTTGTCTGCTTCATTATTTGTCCAAAATTCATCGTATCAACTGAGTTTGTATGATCTGAACTGTGAGATTGTGTTCAGTGAGCGGGGGTCTCGGACAACATACATGTTAAATTAGGGGTCGCGACTCAAAAAGGTTGAGAACTACTGATGAATAGTATAGTATCAAGTATAACCCATTGCCTGCAGTATTACAATATATTGCAATATATTGAATCAGAGGCCCTGTAAAATAAATATGTGTCATATCACTATAATTCACAGCCCTGCTAGAAACAGAACACACTCTTTACAGGACAGAGGATCTTTGATCTCCATCAAGGTTAAACACTGAGATATCAGTTTAAAACTCATAGAATATAAGGCACTTTTGAAACGTATGATCTTGGATAGACATTCAGCAAGGTTCTTTTCTAATTATTTTTTCATCATGTTTTCACCAGATTTGTGATACAGTGCAGAATAAAACTCCACTCATGGCACCTTGGCACTTGACAGGAGTCAGAAACTGATGAGCTCAAGTTAGATACTTTATCAAAAGTGCATCCAAAAAAGCCCAAGAAAGCTTTTCAGATTTCTACCAATAGATTTCTCATTTCTTTATAATAAAAAAACTTCACTTAGACATCCTGCTTTTACTTCTACAATGTCCAATAAGCTTATACCTACTTTTCTATCTTACTTTTTTATCTAACTTGGATCATCCATCTCTTCATTTATGCATATTTTTCCATCAATCCCTACCTATCCATCTACTTCTATTCATCTACCTACATGTATGTTTGTATGTATGTGTCACACGCGTAAAAACTACAAGCATTCACTGACAAAATCTCCATTTCAAGTGTTTGCAATTTAAAAAATTTCCAGCCATTGTGGTGTTTAGAAGAAACAGAAAACAACTCGACACTAGCAGCCGATCAGACACACACATACACCCACCCTGTTTTTAGCTGTTTAGCACCACATGAGCTCCATCTGTACTCAAAGTCTTCACAGTTGACATGTGGCCTGTCCATTATTGCTCTATTAAAAGCTGTGTGCATGTCAATGGGACTCACGCTGTTCCATAGCAAATATGCATCTTGTACTTCTGGCAGAGAGATTAACAACATCAAGCAAAGTGACTTCTTTTAATGTCAGTCTCCCTTTGATACTTGGCACTTGCATTTGGGGCATGATTGTGATTAGATCTTACACAAAGTAAGCGTAAGATGATACTGTATAAAGAGGGTGATGCCTGTGACATTTGAAAGAGCTTCTTTTGACTGTGTTGGCGTAATAATTATTTATAAAGAAGTTTTGTTGAGTTTGCACTCACTGCATGTCTTTATTTGTTCTTACTACTCTTGCCTGGATGTCAGCAACTTCCCCCACGATCTTTTTACACATTTACTTTTTCTCTATTTCACCCGAGCCTAACCTTTGTGTTATGCTCATCTGCCTACCTGCATTCACTTGTAGTTTTAAAAGACACAGACATCGGCACGGAGTCTGACACATACTGACACACTCTTACATACACGGTCACATAGGCAAACAGACACGCAGCACCTTTATTTTCTCTCTGTTTCATCTCCCCCCGGGTCGTCCGTCTATTTTTGCCCCAGCCTGCTGCTACCTGAGGGGCGGCTGAAAGGTGGTAATGGAGGGCTGACTGAGGCCTGTCACTTCATGCTCTTTCACCCCGGGGACTATGAGTGGGAAAGTAATGGCCAAGCCTGCCAGATGTAGCAGTCACTTTTAATCAAGTGCACGGCTGTCACTCCGCCTGTATTGATCCCTGTGAAGTCCCCAGGCAGCCTGCAATCGGACCGGTTTCTACACCACAACAACTTTCCTCTCGCCTTTCAAACAACTCCCCATGTGGTGGCATCTCGGCGAAGTTAATCATAATCCAGCTCTGCCGTGAAAAACAGCAAGCACAGAAAACAAGATCGGACAGGGTCATTGCCCCTGCCATTTACTGTGTGTGTCACTCACACACCGTCTCCCAGTGCATGTTGTGATTTCATGTGAAACATATATTTGCATGTAATTTGTGTGTCTTTGTGTGTGTGGCTCTCACTACATTGGTGCATGTGTTTGTGTATATAAAGACAGCATGCCTATTAGTGTTACAAGCAAAAACGCATCAGGGTGCTTGAGTAAATCCTTCCATCTTCATATTGTTTGGATGCGAGGTTTCATAAAATATTGCCAAGGTTAAGTAGCCACTGAGAAGCCATATTTGTCTTGTCTTCACCTCACTCAACAGGAATGCACGCTATTGTGAGACTGGGTGAAAGTCAGGATTTGGCACCAAGCTCTCTCCCTTTTTTTTTTTCTTTTTTTTTTGCAGAGATCTGTTGCAAGGCTCTGGTTTTATTGTTCATTTGCTGAGGCCACAGGGGCTGACTATTACTGGGTCATAACTCGGCAGGATGATGAGGGATGAATTCTAATGTGGATCCATCACCAATAGGGAAGGGGAGGGAGGTGGCTGGAATGAGAGTTGGAGGACTCACGGGGGAGATGGGAATAAAGTATGTCATAAGCACACACACAAGATCACACTTGTATGCAGACACAAAAACACACACATAAACTCAGGCGTATGCAGGTGCATGGACGGTCCTGCCTACTGGAAATGTAAGCCATGTTTGTGCATAACAACCCCTCAGATGTGTATTATGGTCATATTTCTCAGGTGGCTATATTCTTTTTAAACTGCCTTGAATTGTATCTAACTTCTATTCTATCACAAAAGCAAGGTACAGACTACAGAGGAGGCACTATAGCATGGAGGTCACTTCTCTTTCCTGTGCAACACTTTGCTGTTTTTCATTCTTCACCAAAACTCCATTTGTGTGCAGGGATCAGTGCTGGCTGGAAAAGAGAGGAGGGAGAGGGTTGCAGAATAATCTGCTACACCATCCAGACACATGGTTGACTCCATGTGGTAAACCTCACTGACAGATGCTTAGAGTAAGAGTAAAAGGAAAGGTGTTAGGCAATGACATGTGAAATAGAGGGCAGACTGTCGAGCCCCCTGCATTGCAGATGTACTCCACTGCGCCATAGTGGACAGACAACACTGAACACGGCAGCAATGTGAAGAGACACTGTTTGAGAGAATTTGGTAAAGGAGGATTTTTTGTGACCCTGCATATAAACTCCTGATTTCTAATCTTCAAGCCTGCCACATGAAGCAACATGCAATCTTATGTGAATGGAAAATTTACTGAAGATAGCACAAAAGACAAATAGGAATGTAAAATTATGCTTCTGTCACATAAATCTGACACGAGCAGCAATAAAGCATATCTCATACAGAATGTAAATTTTCTGTGCTGCTGCCAAAGAGGTTATGGCAACAAAATAATGATTACTTTATTTCTGTCGTATAATAAGTTGCTGCAACAGTAACTTACAGTTATTCCTAGCCTTGTAGAGAAGCAGAATAATTTCAAGTTGTAGATTTTGGGTTCAGTTTAGATTAAACTTTAATGATCCCTGTGGGGAAACTGGGTTGTTACAGCTGAGGAGAATAAGATATAGCTAATAATAATAATACAACAGAGAGTGCTGGGGATAATTCAAGAAGTCGCCAACAGCAGAAAGCGCTGATTATAATGCAGTAAATGAATAAAAATCATAGATTTTCCACAGTGACAGGTTTACAGGTTGAAGGGGGTGTTAAAGCGTGGATTGTTACTTATTCTTAGTGCGAGAGGAGAAATGCACCGAGGTACAGTGTGTCCAGGAGTAGCAATATGCATATGCAAATATTCCTTAAGTCGCTGTCATCACATTTGGGATAGAGTTGCAAAGAGCAAGACAGATAAGACATCTTGTTTTTCTATCTATAAAGTTTGTACCCAATGCTTTCAGCCATCCAATTTTTTTTCTTCTCTTCTCTTTTCTTTTCCTTTCCTTTCTTTATCAGAACATCTTGTTATGTAAAGCACATCACAGGAAATTTCAATCGTCTGCACAGCTCCAGCATAATGCAAGCCATCAGGGGTGACTTGGGGAGAATGCAGGGGGAGCGGGGTCTGTCTTTGGGATTTGCAACCTAAGTATCAACCCTTGCTTTCTTACAACACACTGGTGCAGAATCCCTCTCAATCCCCTTCATTGTGGAACAAAGATTTTGCACTGCAGCTCACATTTAGTCAGCGGGAAAAAGCCAAGAAAAAGACATGGCTTCTCCAGTGCCTTCTGTCTTTTCTGCAGGAAACAGACCGATGGCTCTATTACAGCAGTGGCACCATACACCCTGGGTAAAATAGATGTCAGATTTGTCACTTTCAAATGACATACCTATTAGAAGCTAATAAAACCCCTGAGCTAAGTTGAGCCAGCCGGCACATATCAAGACTACAATTCAGCAGAAGGATGAGATGTTGAGGTGAAAGAGAGAAGGGTTTCTTTCTGCCTTTGTGTAAGCTTTTGTTTGCCTGTTCAGCTCCTGTCAAGTTAGACAATGCAGTTCCCTGAGAGTCTAATCGATGCTGCAAATGTCAAAGACTGTCCATGGTTGCATGAGGCCAAAACATGACTCTCTGTATGGTGTTGTTATCTGCCGGACAAAGACTTCGACAGCTGATGCCCAGTCCTCGGGTGAGAGCCAACATCTACAGAGGCTTTATCTTATATAGTCTTCTCATCCACTCGATGCCAATGATCCACACTAATCCTAGAGGTGTTGTTAATCAGGAAAATCTCTCTGTGCTAGCTGCCTCTCTGTGTGAGCTGCATGTATGATAAGAGGCAAAGGGTTTGTCAACAAGTGGCAGGTATGTTACCATGTGGTTTGGCAAGTATCAGATTTACAGTTTTCAAGCTTGTAATTACAGCTCAGACACAATTACTTTCATTTCAGTGGTTATTATGTTTGCTCTTTGAAGCCTTCATCATATTGATTTGTTTACATGTGCTGGAATGTGCGCACACACAAACACACACACACACACACACATACAGCAATTGTAATTCAGGGAGCATCTATGGTGGAGATTGCAGTGTTGTGTCATTAAGACAGCCCCCCCAAGGGTACCATTATTGTACAGATGCACAGTAAAATACTCAGCCGCACACCCACATACACACATACAGACACACACACACACACACAAGCAGCTAGGCTACCTTAATTGGCCTTTCTCTCACTAGAGAGTTGTATTTTTTAAATGCATTGTGTATTGAAGACAAAACTGAACTCCAAAGGCTTCACTGTTGTGACGTAGTTCTCAATATATCAAGGCAGATTTTATCACTGCAATAAAAGTAGATTGGGCACAGTACTCTGTCTTTCCCAAAGCAAATAAAATTTCAGTAGTCTTGAAATTATAATGGGACTATATAAATTTAATCAATCAATACATTGATTAGCAATTATACAATGGCGGCAGACCTGGGCATAAAATGTTTAATGTGCAGAAGAACAAGGACATGACTGAACTAACCATGGATGGTTGACTACAGTTAAAAAAGAATAATATGAGGATTTTTCACCATTTTTATAAAGCCGTTTCTGTCACTGCTAACCCCCCTTTAGGAGGCTGCAGGGGTGCAGACATGTAATAACTTCTTTTCACTTTCCAACGACAAGATTTTCTCATAAGGCTTGGCACCCGCCCTGCACCCACTGTGTCAGTACCTCAAACAACCAAGAGGAGTCATTAGTGTAGCAAGAAGGACAAGAATTCACCAACACAAAGAGTTGTGTTTGCTGGGAAGAACATTTGTGTGTTTTCTGATGCTTTTTTGATGCAGTTTTGGCCAAATTGGATCAAGTTTATATTCCAAAATCACAAATGTTTCTCAAAGGGCATACTACAATCTTGAGTCTTTTTATTAGTAAGTGTTTACTTGTTGCTATGCAGCAGCTCATAGTGAAAACAGTCAAATAAAGTTGATCTCATTAAAACATGACCGGTACTATAAGTGAAGCCAAAATATATTGATCGCCCCCTGGTGGCTGGCTGCAGTAAAGTTAAGTAGAAAATTTCCTCTGGGGAAATTGTATAAGGGCCACGGGGGCTACTGCCGGTGTGTGTACACTATGATGAGATTCTTCAGAGATTTCAAACAATTAATACTAGTAATGTTATGATACTATATCATATACAAGGAGCACACCTACAACAAGCAGGTGTTCAATTTTCTGTTAATTTGATATTTAATAGTTATTTGATGCTATTAAACTAGAATGACAGTTTTGATTGACTCATAACTGTGTCAGTGTAGACTTTGGAGTACTTCTGAGTAAGCTGTAGAACTGCTTAAACATTGTTTCTCAGTTCTACTAAATTTGTTTTCTTCAAGTTTTGCTACATTAAAAGGAAAACAATTTAAATTGTGTCAGAATGATTTTATTACCACCATTAACATAAGTGAACTGAACAATGTGAATTTACTTTATTTACTATAACAGACGCAGACACCTCAAATGCTCCCTTATGTGTTTGGGCGTAAAATCTGCTTCCAAGTAGCGTTCAGCAACTACGCCTCAGGATTACCAAATACAAAGAAACAACATTCATTCTCTTCTATCTATCCCAGACTTTCAGTGCCGAGGAGAGAAACAACCGGCCCGTTGCTATCCATCTCGTCCTGTACTGGAGGGGCTCTAGGTGATAAATTCAACTCTTACCAAAGCCCATTGGCAAGACACCAAGCACATGTTGTCCCAGAACAAATGCTTTTAAAGTGTATATTGTTCAGATTTTAGTGCTGTGTTCAGTTTCTGATACCTATTTCAATCACTCGAAAGCTGCATTATCATCTGTCATTGCTTCCTGGAGACTTCAGGATGGGTGATTACCCCATCATCCTGCTAGACTTTGCCCACAATCTGAAACTCATCCAAGATCCTAAATTATCCAAGACCTCAAAGTTGCCTGAGCAGTATGGAGAAAAACAAGTTTCACAGTATTTTTTTTTAACAAACACATCAATGCTGTTATTGTGATGAGGGTTGACTATTAGTGCTTTCACAAAATATAAGATTTTTGATCAGTGTGGATGGAATAAGACCTATAACACCTAGAACAGTGTAGTGAAATCATACCAGTTTACTGTAATGTAGCCTTTAAAACCAGGAAAACACGACATTTGTTACAATATCCATAATCCAAGACAATATCTCTGTCCAGCCCTTCCTATAAGATACAATCCCATGTCACCTTGTCGATTTTACATTTTTGTTTGTATTGATTAAACCAATAAGATATAAAAATGTTACACTGAATGAGTGACATTTACTTAAAAAAAGCTAGGCAAGTTTTTCCACACAGAAAGTGTTTGTAATCTTTACTCAGGCTGTTTCTAAGTAATATTTATTTAATAGAACCACTTGTTTTTTTATGAAAATACACAAGTAAATTGCAGATTCACTGATGTCCCTCAATTACATTTTACTTGGAAATATCAACTAATTAAGCCAATGAACTGGTTTAGTGAATATTACTTGGAACGAATGATTCAATTGACATACAAAACTGAGGACACATAACAACAAACAATCACTAAGTAATGCACTACATGAAAAACTGCTATTTTAAAGTAAAAGCTCTGAATTCGTATTTCTTTGTAGAATTTATATAGATGATTTAAATAATAATTACAGGGCCAAAAAATCTTTTTTTTTCAGTGTATGTGATGCACTTAGATGCTCACATAGGTGGATTACCTTTGGACAGAGCGAGGCTAGTTGTTTTCAATCTTTATGCCAAGCTAAACGACAATTATGAGAGTCTTTGATCTTCTCATCTAACTTGTAAAGGAAGCCTTTATCCCCAAGCAAAATGTCTAAGTATTCCTTTCAATGATGTGGAATCCCGCTTAAAGAAACAGGTCAACCCAAAATATGTTTTTCCTTTTACCCGTAGTGGTATTTATCAGTCTAAATTGTTTTTGGTGATTTCGGCTGCAGAGATGTCTCCCTTCTCTCAAAAATAATGGTACTATACAACAACAACAAAAAAGGCCATTTGAGAAACTCAACAGCAATGGGTCTTTCCAAGAATCCTGACCTTGTTACTCAAGATAATCTGCAGACCTTGTTGTGAGCAGCTTCATGAACTATAACAGAAAGAAAATAGTTCTTTCGGCCACGACAGGTGAGGCGAAAAAACTTGTCTTTGAATTTGGGTTGAGCTATCCATTTAATGAAAAAAAGTATATGATTCACACTGAATGAAATTATATATTTGGGCGAATGTGGCACTTGATAGTTCCAACAGGTTGTTTTCAATGCATACTTGGCGTTTACATAATTAAAGACACTCCCACTTCCTGCAATTTGGCTCTCGATATGTTTTGGGCATGCCCCAAACTGTATTGTTTCTGTCATTAATTCTTTAACACATAGAAATCTTTGAAATCCCATAGGAAATCACCAGGACAGCTGCACGATCTGATGTCATTGCCTTCACCTCTTTAACCACACGCAGAAAAATCCTCCTTCGTTGGAAATCCTCCCAGCTAGCCTCTTCTAAAGCCTGGCCTATGGGATCTTTTGCTTCTGCTTAAATTGGAGTAACTAAGTTTACACCAAGGGGCTGCTCAGACATATTTTATTCACACAAGATGCCATTGATTGAATCTATTGACTGTGTTTAAGACCGCCAGAAGCAGACGAGTACCTCACTGCCTGCCCACCACAGATACAGCCAGCCGCATGACCTCATGAAGCCTCAACAGGCCATTTTTGATTTGGAGACCCGTACTGGTGGTTATTGGTGAGTTATTATTGACTCACTTACTGATGTTTTTACTGCTCGTTGTTTTGGGTTTTTTTCCTCTGTTTTTACGTATCTGTTTAAGTCTTCTTCTTTTGTGTCTAATTCCAATTCTGAGTCCAATTCTGCTAAGCGAACTAGTCCGTAGGATGCAATGGTGGAATGTAACTAAGTACATTTATTCAAGTACTGCACTTAAGGACAATTTTAACATAAAAAACCTGATCAATTTAAAGAGATTACAGTTTTTGAAATTAAACTTCAAAACAGTATACTAAGCAGTTAAAATGAGCCCTATCTTCACAACATTAAAATGCAGTTTAAATAAATGCATCAATATAAGTAGTCTAAATATATATATATATATATATATATATATATATATATATATATATATATATATATATATATATATATATAGGTTTTTTTTTAATCTAAGTGTGGCCATTCTGCATAACAATATTTTTACTTTAAGTACGTTTTGAATGCAGGACTTTTACTTGTAGTGGAGTAATTTCACAGTGTGGAATCAGTATTTTTTCTATCAGTGGTGAGATGGAGGAGGGAGGTGGATTTGGGCCTAAAATGACTTTGGGGATGCTCAAATGTTAAAAGGAAAAAGGAGACTGAATTGCAATGTACATTTTGCATTTATTTTTTGGGAAAAGAAGGTAATAAAAAAAAAACAATGGGGACAGGAGCTAACAGTTTAACCTGGGTCTGGAAGACATTATCAGCAATAACCAGCATATGAGATCAGTGCAGAGAGGGGGGGCGAGTGGGCCACACACAAGGACAGACCAGCGACCACAACAATGTGTTGCCATATGTTGTACAAAAAACAAAGAAGCTTGAATTAAAACACACATGGAGGGAGCGTGACTTCATTCTTTAGTCAGGACGACATTACTCCACTTTGCATAGTAAATAGTTACTGCTATTTTAATGTTGTGAATGTCGTGTGCAGCCGCTTTAAAGCTGTAGCTATTTTATTTACGCTCCACAGCCCAGAAGCTTTTACACACAAGCGTGTCTACCTATGGATGCACTAAACGTAGCCTACATCTGCTTCATGTCCTGGACAACAGACAATCTTCCTTGTCCACGCTGCATCAACCTCACAGGAGACCCCCTGGCCACCTGTGACACACACACACACACACGCACACACACACACACACACACAAACAGCCACACACTCTCCCAGCCCCACCCTTCCACCACATGAATAATGCATCATCAGACAGTCGGCAGTGAGCTAATGAGTCAATTGCTTCTCGAGCCTGGAGAGACACCCGTGCGCTGTGATGGTTATACCAAGCCGTCCCCTTGCTCAGGTTGTACGCAGCACCAGATGTCCAAGGTGCAGGGTGATGAATTATGGGTCATCCCTCTCGCCCCTCTTCTGCAGTGTCACCACATTAGGAGGCAAGAGCATGTGGTTTTGCCCATGTGGTTTTGTGTGTGTATGTGTGTGTGTGTGTGTCCGTCTTTGCTCAAGGATGGAGAAGCATTTATATGCACATTTCACAAAGAGGTTAGGATCATTTGATGCTTTTTCTCTGCAGAGGGAAGATTTCCCTCTGCAACCACAGCTCATTTTCTGTGAGCATTTGTACTGCAGGACATCTGAGGAGAATACAGTTGTGCTGCTGATGTAATAAGAAGTGAAATGCAAACTGCCTCGGAGCATGCACAAGAGGCGATATACATGTATGAAACATGCTTATGAAAGCAGATTTAAATTACTGTTCATGCATGCATGTGCAAACAAACGCCAGACTGAATATGTGATTATCTTAATGATGTGCTCTGGTGCAATGCATTTGTGTATCATTTTAATGGATTCATGTCTTTTTTTTCATAAAAACATCAGCAGCTTCATCTTGATCATGTTTGAAAGCACATATTTGACCTTCTGATTCTTGGGCCAGTGATACTTACAGCTACACCGTGACTCATTCTCTCTCCAGCCACAATTTGATAAGCAATATCAGCCATCTATGATCTCATGATGAGCATGCCAAAAAACAAAGTGCAGTGCCGCGAACAGTGAGGGGATTTAAAGTGTGACCAAAGCTTCCCGAGGCGACGCTATTGAAGTCACAAGCTCTAGTGACAATTACAGCCAATTCCCTCCCCAAGTCCACTCAGCCACTTTAACAGTCTCTCAGAGTAGAGAGAGAACTTCTTCCAATGTCAGACTGAAACACTGTGTAAAGAGCAAGATTTCATTAATAATCCTTTCAAAGTGAAATGTCTGCCTTTGCAGTTTCAGTGTGATCCTACTGACAGTCAGGGCAGACTGCGAGGCCAAGTTGTAATTGGGGTTTCTTGAGCCAGCACATAATGCTGCAAGAAACTGTTTAACATGTTTAAACTTAGTCAAGTACTGCTGGCATTCTGTGGAGAGATTTTATAACCATACAATACATGGTTCACTGGTCAGCTACAGTGTGTACCCATCAGGATTCCTTTTCTCACTGTGTGCTTTTGTGATTTTTGTTCACAACTTCTGTAGCTATAAAACATCCAGGGAGCAGAAACAGAGCTGGAATGTCACAGTCCTCCATCCAGAGACCTTCAGACTTTTTTGTAAAGGCAGAAATGAGTCAGAAAACTATCTTGAATGTTATCCTTTCACTCTCTAATATTAGTTTTGTGTGCATTTATGACTCTGCTTTCTAAGTTTGGGGTTTTCTGCTATGTTTAATGCTTCATTCATTTATTCATGCTAAGGGTTTCCTGTTTTATTTTGATAGCCTCACCTCATGTGTCAAGTTTTAATTCCAGCATTTATGTGTTTTTCCATGTTTGTGATTGTCTCCCATGCCCTGTTTGGTGTCCCTAGTTTGCACCCACGTCCTTGTGTATTCATGCTGCCTTTAAGTGAGGTTGTTTTTACCATGTTCACCAGGACAGTACAGAAGAATGTCCCGTTCTCGTGGTATTCACAACCTCATAAGTGGAAATTGTCTGAGAGCTCGGAGTTCTCAGTGTTACGTGTTAGCTGACGCACTCAGAAACAGTGAAAGTCATTGTTATAAATTCCCTTTGTGACCAGCAAATATACCCTATTAATCTGTTAATTTGATTATATTTATATTGTTGATTTATACAGGTTAATAGTTATATTAAGGCACTTTTTAGTTCAGTCTGTTTTGAGTCGGGCAGTTTACAGGGCAGCTATGTTTACGTCCGGGGTCCTTAGTTCTTTAATAGTCATATAGAGTTTTTCTTCATAAAATGTTGAATGTCCTCACTTTATTTCTCTGTCATTAAGCCTTTGCATTTCCTGCATTACATTACCAGCTCACCAGCTTGCTAAATTGTTTGCCTGGGTGGCTTCTAGATGCTGACAGTAATATTAATATTAGCATCCATGTTGCTGTTGCTTAGCAGTGGTGTTCTCGCAACTTAACCACTCGAACAAAAAGCATATTGTGTACACGACTTCCCACGTAGTAACCACAAAGTCACAATTTCTATTTGAAGGCCACATTAGTCTGTGAGTTTCCCTCTTTCATTGCCAGCTAATCTCCAGCCTGCCCTGCCTTTCAACGTATCAAGTCTTTTGTTGCAGTAAACCAGTGAACTTCCCCTGCTGGCTCTCCATCTATAGATGGAGATCTATAGAGACTATAGATAGAATATGAAAAGGTTTAGAGCCTGAAACAGCTGTTTTAGAGTATATCCAGTGTGTTCTCGTCCTGTGAGTCATTATAATAAGCATGTTCTCCTGATTTGCCAACTCCACAGTACATTGTCCCGAAAACACAAGCAATAAATCCAATTACATTGTATACGTTGTCGTATCAGTGAATGGCATTTACTTGGCTCCGAGACGAAGCAGGACCAGTATGTCTAATGGGGATACCACACTCTAACAATTAGTGAGAATCTCGCCTGTAAATATGCTCTCCGCCAAACTGTCTGGCTCTCCCTGACAAACCTTTATTAGCTTTAGGTGCCAGGAAGAAGTGCACGTTGATTACCAACTGCTTCATCTATCTCACTCCAAATACTACATCCTCTGATTTATAATTCAGAGCAGCCACTCACATTTACATGAGCCCTGACAAATTGTAAATATTTCATGACAGATAACACTCCTAAAATTAGCATCACTTTGAAAATAATCAAGCACAGGCCTTGGTTATCCCTAAGTACAAAAAAAAAAAAAAAAACTGGGTTCACCGTGATCTCCTTCTGCACCTCTGCAATGCCATAGTGGTACAAATTAATTCAGAAAAATTTTCTACAGATTTTCTACATCCCACTTAATGATTCACTGTTTGAAGGGATAGAGATTTACTATTGCCCATGATTTCATTATGCATGCAACAGTCATTCAAAACTCTCACAATCAACATGGCCTTTATCTGTCAGTTTACTTTGATTTTTGCAAATGGAGTTCTTGATGCTCCACCACCTTTCACTCTGAGCCAAATCAATGGCAGTTAACGTCTTGTGATTCATAGCTCCGCCATGGAACTTTATCACAGAGGTACTTAATTACTCCAACCTTTCTATTTGTACTCAAAGGACGAACCAGCACAGAGGATTTGTCAGTTGTCTTACAGTCAGTCAGTGAAAAGTATTGCTAATTAATTATCACTTATTTACACCGCTGCTCCTGATAAAAGCTATCTCTACTGCAGGTTTCCATGTGATTCCTACAAGCATAAACCAGGTTTGTTATCAAATATTAATAGGATGGTATTACTAGGAAATGCATGCTCATAGAAAATTAGACAGTATATAATGAAAATAGCGCTCACTAGAGGGTTTCCACTCCTTGGCAATAATGTGTACATTAGATTTGTACCTGAGTGAAACTCTGCCAAGAATGAGAGTTGTTTGTTCTTGATTCTCTATTTGATCTCAGCTCTAACATTTTTATGGGTATATCTATATATTTATGTTGCCTGTGGATACAAAGAATGAGTTCTACCAAAGTCTAAAAATGAAATAAAAAATAACAAGTTCTTTATACTGCTACTCTCTTGGTATTCTCCCACACTGTTTCTAATTCAGTTCAGATTCAATTGGGTTGAAATTTAGCTTCAGTACCAAGACCAATGTACAACCTGGATTCCAAAAAAGATGGGACGCTGGCTAAAACATCAACAAAAATAGAACACAAAAAATTCAGAATGATTGTAGTTATTTACAAAAAAACAAGTTTGAGCATTAGATATCTTGTCTTTGTACTGAATTCAATTAAATGTAGGTCACAAAGGATTTGTCCCAACCTCTTTTGGAAGAGAGACAGAGCAAAACGCATTATTCTCTTAAAACCACTAGAGGAGAAATCAGTTGGTGCCACAATATGCAACCAAGGGCTGAAACACTAAGAAAATGCTTGTGGCTTTCTAAAAACTCATGGGGTCTATTGAGAATTCACCAATGGGATTTTTGCATCGGATTTTAAATCATTGCAGAAAAAAAACTCTGTTGCAAACACATGTTTCTGATGCTAATGCGTTTTGTTCTGCAGGATAATCTTCAAAAATGAACATCACTTTAATGATGTTTGAAGTGTTTATGCAGCTGACAGAAGTAAAAAGCTAACGTTATGCTATAGCGAACCACACCAAGGTCTCATGACTTCAATGTCACTATGGTTATGATTCAGATGGTCTCCGACAAGCTAACCAGCGATTTGACAAGCTAACGAAATCGTAGCCTAATAAATTGTTTATTAACCTAATCTACAATCATGGAGAGTTTCCAAGAGCACTGAAAAACACGACTAGAGGCTGTAGGGCGAACTAGTGAGAGAGTCCTCATCCGTGTCTGGCGTGATGATATTTAATGCCCTCGACACACTTTAGTCTCATTTAACCAATTGTTAGCAACCACCAACAAGTAAAAACATCAAAATTCACAAGCAAGACACGAACATCTCTGAAGTTTGTGTTAACCACAGACCTTATTTTCAGGCCTTTAACCAATAACCTATTCATAATCATAAATAGCTTCCTGATGCATCCATAAACTTTATATATTTATATATTTACACTATCGTTTTAATGCATACAATGGCACTAAATTGATGGTACAGTGAATGAATGACATGAATATACTAAGGGCTGAGATGATGAGAATGTATCTTTTCTATTTACTATTCATTGAGATGGGATGATAAGAATGTATCTTGTTATTTACTATTTATTATGCTTTTTTTATCCAGTACGTCCAGTACGTGAGTGCATTGAATTTCGTTCAATTTCTGTGCAATGACAAATAAAAATCTAATCTAATCTAATAAACTGCTGAATCTTAAAAATGATTAATAATAAAAAATAGCTATAGGAACCTAGAATAAGTGTAGTATGAATAATGGAATACTGGTTTAGTTATTTTCATGGGAAAACATAAAATATCACTGGACTTATCCTGAAATTTTGAAGGTCAGTTGTGCGAGGATCATCTTGTACTGTACCCGGCACACTAATCCTGGAGAGACTGTCCCCGCTGCTCTTCTGGACCTTGTTACTTGCATGAGTATTACCTCAGCGCTGACAAGTGTTGAACTGGGACTCAAAAGTCATCCAACCACACTATAACTTTTCAACAAGTGCCACTGGATAATAAATCATGGCTTTATTTTGCAATGCTTCATTCACATTTACAATGTGTTGGCCTCCGTCATGCCACAGCTCCTTTTTATTCAAAGATGATATCTGCAGCTTTATTTGTAACATATTATTATGGCCTTGATAGAAGCTAGCACACAGGATGCATTTTTTTTCAAGTATGGAAGAAAAGTGCAGCAATTTTCCTCATGTTTGTGTTTTAAATATGCATAACAGATAATAATGATTTTCACATAAACAAGCTATCAAAGATGACGAAGGCAGGAAACTAGAAAAGGAAAAAAAAGAAAAAAAAACACCTGAATGAGAAGTAGAGTGAGATCTTTTCTTGCACTTCTCCCCCTCCCCTCTCTGCTGAGAATGATTGCTCTACTATTTTAAATTAAAACCAGAGGCGCTCTTGCATTATCCTATCATTAAAGCCAGGAAAGTGGATACGTCGTTTTGCAGTATTTGTAGTTTTTTCCACCTATTTCCAGTCTCTTGGCCAATGAAATGCATCAGAATACATGTGGGAGTGTCGCAATGCATCATGGGACTTTTCCAGAACTGAAATCACGGCTGAAGACGACTATAGCGGAGGGAGCTCAGATATAACAGCTATAAGCTCTCAGATACTTTTTGAATTTCATTTCTATCTGCTACAGAGGCTGAAAAATCTATTATTTAGTAGGAAGAGTTGACACTTCTGTTGAATTTCCACAAAAACTTCAGGTTTTAGGGGGTTATTTTAAAATCGCCCATAGGATTCACAGGCATTTTTTCAAGGCGTTTTAGGCCTAAATGGGTTATAAATGGCGGCCTGGTCACAAACTTTCTCAGTCTACAGCTAAAACAGTTTGACAGCAGTTCATGACAAGTCACTTACATGTTTGACAACTGCTTTCATAAATACTCAGCTCTGATTGGTTGATTTCGATCAGTCACGGCACATTTTTGAGGCCATTAGGAGAACTAGGAGACAGAAGAACATGCAGGTTATCTGTCTCTTGTGCTACTGTCAGGATACAGTGACAGTTTTCAACAATTTTGACAAAAACTTAGTTAAATGCAACAAATAATCAACTCTAGAAGTGGCCAATCTTTCTTGGAATAATGTTGTTTTTTAATTTTGAAAATTGGGATTAACTAACCAATCGTGTAACAGCTGCACTTTTAGTTCAAAATAAAACTTAGTTTAGCTTGATACCATGCTAACAGTTGCTAATTAGCAGTAAACACAAAGTACAGCTGATGTTGGTGGAATGTCATTGGTTCTACAGATATTTGGTCAAAAAATTATATTAATTTGACAATGGTGGCATATGAAATAATTAACCTCTTCCATCCCTATTTGGGTCTTTTTATGGAGTTCCTTTGACTTTAAGGGGGAGATAGCAGGTCAACAGTAGACGTATAGTTTCAGATGCAGCTCGGTGTGTCAAGTCTTTCTATAAATCAGTAATAAAGTGTGTTTCGCAAACATAACTATAGTAGGAATGAGCGGATATTTATAGACCTCAGCTTGCTTTATGCTAAGAAATGTGTTGCATTATTGTGGATAAAGGTTTATAGACCAAGTACAACTCAATGGATAAGACAGATGTTAGCAAGTCTTCCTTTACAGAGAATAACTTACATATTAAAGGCTAAACGGCATGGATTTGAGGACATATGGAGCCTTTCATTAACTACATTAAGGACTTAGATTTAACGGATGAAGAAGTGGATAACTAGTCTTTGTGGACAATGCAGATTCCAATCTTGTCAGATTCATTTTGCTTTTCTATATATGTGTTTTAAATCACACCAATTACAAACGATACTCAATTGTATATGGATTACCATTTTCTTTAACAGGAGGAGCATACCTGTTCGAAGTGTTATGTTATGTTTTGTTTGTTTTTATTTTTCTGTCTATGTAAATGCAGCTATCTTAAAATATGGAAGTTGAATGACGATATATGAATGTAAAAGCTGTATGTCAAAGTGTTATAAACTGAAAATAAAATAAAAAATATTGTGGAAAAAAGTGTGTTTCGGTTAGGCACATAGTCAAATGACGTCAGTGCTGGTCTTTGCTCTTCTTTCAATGAAGACATACTGTCCAGAACAACTGAGTCCGGCACAAGTGCATTATTTTGTTTGATCTTCTGATATCCTAGAAAATAAGTGATTTTCTCAAGCAACTGAGGAACTGACAGTAAGTTCTTTATAGCATATGTCTCTGACAGATCCTTGAACTAGCATACAGTGTGAATCCTCAGAGAGGATTAACATTTGAATGTTTTGTATTAAATGTGCACCCAACAATTAAAACAAGATGTTTATAAGGATTATTGTGAGACTACCATGATACCACTGGGACACCAGTGGTGGAGTAAAAAAGGCAATTTAAATGAGGGGCTCATAAATGTTAAAATGTAAAACTATCCTTCAGTCAGTAAATGTTTAATTCAAGTTCCTGAAGTGCCTCTTTCTTGTAGGATTCATCAGATGATTCTAGGTCAATACTTGCCTCTTGCGGTAGAATTTTTGTCATACTTAATGACATTCAAAAAAAATTGCCTTCACCAAAAAGAGAGACTGAGTGTTCCAAAAGATGCCCACAGATTTTTCTTTGATATGCCCACATGCTGTGTGAGCCAGCCAAATCATCAGGATCAAATACTGATTGTGAGCAAATGCAGATTTCAATTCTATTCATCGATTCAGCACTTAATTTCATCAATCACAATCGATTCATCACATATTCCGTGAAAAGTCGTCGTTGTTGATAAGCATTATTGCTGCAGTGTTTTGTATTGGACTTCAAAGTGGTCGCTCCACAACACTAGCTTTTGCCTGCACTTTGATGTCACTTGCCACATTTCCAAATAACCAACATGGCTTCTTGCCTGAAACCAGTGAAGCAACTGAGAAACAGAAGAAACAGCTGAATTTAAGCCAGTGGCAAAGACACACCATGTCTGTAGAGATTATAATATCTACATCATAATTATATAGCAAACATGGTTAATAAAACGACCTGATAAATGCTTAGAGACATTTTTCATTACTACCAAAACCAAATACTCGACACTAAAACTGTGACATGCCTGTAGTGCAAAAAAGCAGTTTAACACAATGAATAAATAAACAAGTGCTGCTTCTGTACACACAAAAGTCAAACCTGTTAGTTACCAATGTAATTTATCTCTTTAAATCTGTTTTATTGTATTTTTATCATGTGTAGTTTCTGTCAAAACAGACAGATAAATCTTCTTTTGTACCCATGTGTCACCCTGTTGATCAACCTGTAAAATGTGTTTTAAAGTAAATCATAAGACAAACTACCTGATGTGTTTTTATAGCTTATACATACTGTATGCTCAGAGCAGCTCTTCAATAAACTATTTATTTCATGAGTGAAAAGATGTTAACTTTTCCAATGGATCAAAAGGATTTTCTTTCACTTCTCCATCCCTATCTGTTTGATCAACGTGTCAGTTGCCACAGTCATCATGCTTATAGTTTTACAGATGACTGAGGCGGTGGCTTGGTGCGTTCAAAGGCAACTTGGAGAGAAAGTTGGGTCATGTTTGATTTTAGGTGCCCCATTAGTGTTTTCTTTGTGGTTTTTCTGAAAAGAAAAATGCAATTTGGTTATAAATATAAGGAAATAGAAAAGTTTTCTCAGATAATACTTATTTTAGGTAAAACTACCGTAAATTACTTTTTAACCATTAACAGGGCACTCATTGAAATACTTGCAAATTCCAAATTTCAACCCTCTGCAAGAAAAAAGTTGTTTTATTGTCCCCACTTTTGTCTCGTAAATCTAACTAAAACTATTTTCGAGCAGATTTGCCACTTTAAATCTCTTAAATCTGCAACTTTTCTTTCTAGATTTGGCACTTAAATCTAGTAAATTTGCAATTATCCACTTATCCACATTTTGATATCCACTGAAGTTACCAAATATAGTTCTTCGCCCGATAAAGGGTTAAAGCCATTAAATTCAAATCCACAGCTGGCTATACGTAATTTAATGTTGTTTGTGGTTATGGTCGGATGTTGTTATGAAAATTACATATTTTCTGCTGCAAGCCAAGCATTTAATAATCCAAAGCAGTTGTCTCAACCAAACAGGTGCTGTTCCTGCTGCTTTAGATGTATACTGCTTAAGATATTTACAATATCCTCTTTTTCATTCGACTGCAATGGACAAACAGTGGACAGCATTTCTTTGGCGAGCCATGAAAACTCCCAGAGAGTTTCTCTTTCCTTCTATTTTATCCTCTCCGTCTTCACACGTCACGTCCCTGATGTCCCAAACGTGGAGATTTATAATGTTAGCTGCTAACCATAAATAAAGTTAATCAATATACTTGGAACTGGCTTATTAGCACGTTATTAGAGCATCCAACATCTTCACTAACTTGAAAAATGGCCTGAACAGCCCAATGAGCTGTTTTTAAATAATATTTCTGAACATTTACTTTAATCTGACTGTTGTGGATGATTTGTAAAACACTCAACTTTGATATCATATATTCATTATAACTGTTTCAAGCCAAATTTCCAGTGTGTCGAGTCTCTAAGCAGTTGCTGATTTCCAGAGGAATAACTTGGAAAAAAACTGCTTAAATGTTCAGAAAAACTGATGATCCAATTAAACATAAATAAACAATGGATTACTGAAAACTTCATTCTCAACATTTGTTGACTTGTATACTCATGTACTGTTTAAACAGAGTTTTTCCCCAATGATTAACACATTACAAAGTGCTTTCCAGGAACCTCAATTACACTCACATATTGGCTTTTCCCCAGGAAATTATAAGAAAGACCGCATTATTTTTCAGTTCCTTTTACTGTAATGTTCAATACAGGACATTGCTAAACCACCTCATTCTCATTTTCCCATGTGTTTGTGTTCTTTAATGCGAAAGAAAAACTCTCCCTTCACATTAAAATCAGTAAACCAGCCTCCTGATGTCTGCTGTCTGCTTAAATCTCTGTTGGTTCTTACTGTCAGCACAGAGACGCCTAAACTGGCTGCAAAAGTACTCTTTGCTGTGAAAATCTTTAACAATTTCATATGAATGCATTACCTGCATGCTACTCTGTGTTGCTGATTGATATAACAGCGTTGCAATCCAGCCTATGTGAGAGCTTTTGGGAACTTGTTTTTCTAAGTTGGGTCTGTGTTTCCCGACCATTATGACACATCACAGAAACACACCCTGAGATATGCAGGAGGTATGTAACAACTGCAGTATGTGAAGCTGGAGATGCTTTAGTTAGCATGAACCACAATAACTGCTAAACAAACTAACAGAACACACACGTTATCAATGCAAATCCATGAAATAATTATCGCTAACACTGTTTAACTAGGACTCAAGCTCTGGAAAGTGTAAAATAAAACTAAAAATATTGCAAATTACCAAATTGGTAATGCAATACGTAAGTTCGAAGGAGAAAAAGAGGTAATGAGATTTTACATCCTGTATCAGTTATGTCTGAATAATTCAGTTTGTCATTTATTCAAAGGCAATTATTCAAAGCCATGGAAATGATTGTTTGAAACAGTTTTGTTTTAGTTGTGGACCATATTCATATATAATTACAAAACCAACAATAGGCATTGTAATTAACTCATATATTGACAGAAGATCAACCAGTTTCACCTTACATTTGGGAAAAAAAATTCTGGTGAAGATTAACGCACCTGAGATACTGTATGTACTCTATTCCCTCTGACCCAACCTTTCCTCCAGTTATGGGACTCATCTCTATCCACATTCTCAAACAAATTTACTACAAGATGTACAACTCACAGCTCACAGAACACAGCTTACTGTGTTCTGTAACATACTTCATTATTTCCTAAAAAGAAGAGTGACCCAGAGCAATTTATAAACCCTGAACAACACCTGTAAATCTTTACAGTATGTCATCCTACACTGTAAAAAAAATCTGTTTAATTTACGGTAAAATACCGGCAGCTGTGGTTGCCAGAACATCACCGTAAAAAAATACAGTGAGCGTATGTAAATGTAAATATCAGCAAAAACTGTAATTTATACAGAATAATCCCATTACTTTTAGGATAATTGTGTCATCCTGGTATTTCTCCATTAACTTTACATGAAAAATTTATATTTTTACAGCAAAACTGTGTGTTTTCTACAGTTTATGGCGGTAGAATTTAAAGTTTTTCACTATTCTTTGATTGACAGTAATTAAAAGTATCTACTACGGTGATGTACAATGTTTAATTTTACGAACATTTTTTACAGTGTACACTGTAAGACTTTGCTGTAAATTTACAGTCAAATTCTAACAGTAACTTGCTGTATTATGATTATACAGTATATTGCTGTGAAAACAATGCATTGTGGGAGTTATCATGATTGCTCCGGCATTCCAACGGTCAAAATTATATTTTTAAAGGAATTTACGGTTTTCAGCTGCATGTCGGGAAAATAAAGCCGTTGTTATTTCGAAAAGAAGAAAAGTTTTATTTCATTTCATTTTTGTCTGGGCTGAAATAATCACAATGTGTTGTTTTTCCAGTAATAGTAATATAGGGTTTTCGTGGATTAGTGGTAATATAACTGAGAGTTAACTTAGAGTTTTTTTCTTCGTTTCGAGACAGTTTGTCAGTAAACGGACCTGTATTTCTATAATACAGTAGAGGTACTGTAAACAGTAACTTACTGGCGAAACTGCTGCCAGAAATTTACTGTAATTTAACAGTAAAAAGTTTTACAGTGTACCTGGCACTACAAGCTGTGATTATTATCAGCAAGGTTTGACAGAAATAACACAAAGACTTAATAATATAATAATGGGGCTGATATTACTGGCACATCAGATGCTGCCATGATATTAAGAGCACAGATAGTGAAGAACCTGTCAATGGTGCACAGTGAAGCATGGACAGCCACATGCTACATTACTTAGCAGCTTGCTTGCATGCTGGTTGTCCATTTATCTGATCATTTATTATACTTTTGATTGGAACAAGACCAATATAATATAATAATAATTTAGAAATGGTTTCATCTTCACATAGTTTGTGGACAGATAAAATGTTATTTTCTATCACCCAAAGGGGCTTAAAATTGACAGTAAGGTGTTGGACTACTTCTCCAAAGACGGTGATGTAGTTAATAAACTGTAAGTACGATGTATAAAAGTGTTAAATACTATGTAAGAAAGTTGAAGAAAGCAGTATTTTTTGCATAGTCATATCAGTGCAAAATCACCAGTTTTCATTCCAGCTCAATTATTCATTATATTGGCTGCCATATTGGCAATACGTTCATTTTTCCCCTCGAAAATTGGTATCTGTCTCAAAAATCTCATATCAGTCGGGCTACACTTTTGATTTGTGTCTCTGGAGTCCCGAAAGCTGTCAACTGCAAGTTTTACTGCAAGTGAAGCTAATGTATCCGGCGTTGGTGTAGCCATTTAAAGCCTTTGTCATCCAGGAAGTTTTCACACACCTCTACAAATCTCATGTGGTCAATGCTGGCAGATCTGTCTCCAGGTAACCTGCAGGTCCCCTGATGGGAGTCGCACACGGATCAGCACAGCCCAAGACATAGAAACATGGACACAAAATGACCCTAAACAAAGCATTGGTACTGTTTCAGATCTGTACTCTACGCCTCTCAGTCTATCCCTCATCTGTACAGTCAATTTGCAGAGCCTCTGTTTGGACAGGGCATGATCCATGAACCAAACAAACTGACTCTCAGACTGGCAAACCCCAGTCTTTTCTTCTATATATGGAGCCAGGCCACACTGAGTGAAGCTGTTTTGATATCTCATCCTCCTCACATTGTTGGTGAGCAAGGTCATATGCTGCCAGCTCACTGGCCTGATTGGCATGGAAGGCAGACAGTCTTTTGGGGAGGAATGCGGAGTTCCTGCACATGCACACTTGGCTCACGAACAAGGTGTGGAGCTTACCCACATTCTTTGCTGAGGCTTTAGCGAGAAGAAAGGCCGTTTTGGCAGACGGCCCCTTTGACTAAGGCTTCCCCGAGGGTTCAAAAGGGAGCAGACAAAGTGCTTCTAGCACTCAAAATTTGGCTTCTGTACAAATCCCACAGAGGAACTCATAAGGCTTCTAACACCAAACCCCCTTTAGAAAACAGATAAGAAGTCTATGAGACCTTACAGTTTGGTTTCACACTAACATGTGGGCCATGATGGTGGCCACATGGACCTTCGAGGTAGAGGTTGATGTGTTGCCATCCAGCAGAGAGTGCAAAGACAGCAATATGATTATCAAACTGTCAGGAGCAGGTCCAGCTATTTAGAGGCCAAAGGCACGGCCGGAGAGAGTTTGGGTTCTGGATGAAAGGTGGCCGCCTAGTTTGTGAGAGCAGGTTTAGCCTTATGGGGATGTACAACAGCTCTGAGGCAACAAGCACATGTAATATAGGGAATCATCCCTGGCCAGCAACAGTCTGTCACTTTGTCAGTCTCTAATGTAATCACAAAGCACTATGGCCTCGTACAGACCATCACAAGCATAAACCCATTTATCTGGTTAGCCAGAGATACAACTGCACCTCCACAATGTGTCACTCTTAATCTGATTGTTTTTAAATTGTACCGAGTGGCTGAGTGGATGTTAATTATTCTGAGGCACAAATGAAATCTCAGTCACCACTCATTATATTCTTACAAAACCTGAAGAAATACATCTCATGTTCTGATTGCAGTGTGTTGACGTTCATTCTGAAGAATTGTGTTGTTGAACCATTTTACTGCCACAGCAAACAAAGGCAGCACAATACAGTCAGCATACACAAATTCAACCAACACTACGAGATGTCATCAGATGGTGTTCAAAGCAGCAGTGGTTTTACAAAGAAGACAGGAGGTTCAGCGTGGAGGGAGCTACAGCCCCTGGAGGCTTTTATTGCATGTCGTCATCTTTAGCCACACGGGATCATTATAAACTTTTGACCTGAGTGAGGACAGAAGACAGATAATTCCCAATGGTTCGTAGTCACTAGGGCTGGGCGATTTGGCCCTAAAAGAATATCACGATATTTCAGGCTATTTTTGCGATAACTATATTCTTGACGTTATTACAAAATACTTAAAAATATATAGAAAATATGTTGGGGTTTTTTTAGTCTGTATAAATAAATAAAAATCTAAAATGTACTGTGAAGTGAAAATCTCAACAGTTGCCAAATACAATTTGGGGTTCAGTATCTTGCTCAAGGATACTTTGGCATGTAGGCTGCAACGGTCAGGGATCGAACCATCAACCCTTCGGTTGGGGGCCAACCAACTCTACCGACTGAGCCACAGCCGCCCCAATAATAACCATTTAGGGGTTTCGGGGGCATATTTTAATGAAATTTTGTAAAGGAGAATAAAGGTTCTTGTATGTTTTATTTAAGGCATCTTATTTTGACAGTCTTCTTATAAGTTCTGTGGTGGATTCTGTTAACACGCCGTGCTCTTATTTTGAAAGCTGCATGTGTTTAGCGAAAGAGAGTAAGTAGCTTTTTGTGATTAAAACAACTTTCACCACGAGATCAAGAAGTAGGAATGTTGCCAATATCATGATATGCATTTTTTTTAACCATAACAAAAAATATACCGATATTATCGTGAACGATACGATATGGCACACCCCTAGTAGTCACTCTGGTGGTCGGTAAGAAATATGAGTCATCACATGCATATAATTAATGTGAATTCTAAGATTGACATTGTCTAAATTATATATTTTTAAAGGCTTTCTCCAAACTGAGCTCAATATCCATCGAGGATCTTTGTGCAAATCTTCACACTTGCAGAGACTTTAATATAATGTTGAAGGAATATGTTGCTTTATTTACACACTGGTAACAAATCACTGTTTTGTAGGTTGTGCCTCTGTTTTTAAGAACCTGGGACATAAAACGAAATTGCATGACAAAATTCTTATAATCATACATTTCAAGGTAATTTTTCATGTTTAAGGAAACACTCTTCTGTGATTTCATATTAAATGTTCAATGAAGAGCAAGTCCTCCAAATTAAACAAAAAATAGAAAATACTGTTTTCTGCTGTGCAGGATGACATATTTTGTATGTGCCGAACAAAACTCAAACCCAAATAAGCTCCATCATTATGGTTATAATAATGGTATAATTAAGGTTGGAGTAGTCATCATGCTTCAAAAAAGGGAACAAGAAAATGTCGTAGCTTTGAGCGATTTGCTTGCAGCTTTTGCGTAGCTTTGCACCTCGTGTTCTTCTGCTCTAAGCGAATTGCATTTTTACATGATTGCCCTGAACACCTCGGGTAACCCTTTATTTTCAATGTCTGATCAAATGATTATGAGGCGACTCATCCTAAATTAACCCATGAACCAATCATCATTCCTACACTGCAAAAAAGCCAACTTGTATTTTTTGACCTAAAACAGTGATTTAATTTGATAAAACTTGGAAATATAAATTATTGACATTTAGGGCAATAATGTAAGTTAGCACAACAAAGGAAGCCAGTTGTCTGCTCAAAAACTAGTTTGTGAGTTGTTGTTACTTATATCTTTAAGTTGGGGTTCACAAAAGGGACAATAGTTCTGCTAACTCTTATTTCTTTGTTGTGAAATTCGGTCATTAGCGAAAGCTAGCGGCTAACTGATGCTAGCGGCTAACTTATGCTAGCGGTGCTGCTTGTTACAGCTACAAGAGTAGCCGTTAGCGTATCAATGCTAACTCAAAATTGTGGTCACAACATTAGCTAACATTCATAGCGGCTTTACAATCGTGCCAGAGAAATTCAGAGTTGAGCAAACTCAAAAACAAAACTTAAAATATTTAGTTTAATTGTCCAACTTAAAATTTTATCGAAGTTTGTTGCCTTGAAATTTTGAGTTCACCCAACTTTTCTTTTTTTGCAGTGTATGAAGCTCCGGAGCCAAGCACAGTTAGACTTTTGTTTCATATTATATCATACAAATCAAATTGAAATATATATCTGTAAAGAGTTGTGTAGTTATTTATCAATAATACTATATTATTAGTAGTGTTATTTTTGTTACTTTGACTTTTTAACCATCTATATGACAAAGTATTTGTAATAAGTAACTCAGGTGGTGACCAAGATGTCAAATGTGTATAGTGCTTTTACATAATTTAAGGTTTTTATGTCAATCATACATGAAAAATGATATTATCTTATCCTTCTAAAGAACAGGTAGAAAAATGTGCAGCCATTCTCATGAATGACAAGAAATACATAGTTTGTTAATAAATTGTTGGACATCCACTCCTTGGGAACAAAAGTATAGGAAAGAGCCTCGTATAATGATAACCATGGCTTTCTCCTTTGCTCCTAACATAATTATTATGTCTGTTAAAGTGCCTGTTTGGGGGCACGACAGTCTCAACATGAGGGTTAATGGTGGCTTGGCACATCAGTTTTAAGATATATTTGTGTTGATATATACTTAGTAGCAGCTCTGAATCTACTTATAATGTGTGCTGTCGTAGGAAAGGAGGATTATTAAATTATTGCACTCAAAATATACATGCAAAAGCAATTACGCTAAATAATAAAATACTTATAATTAGCTGTTGATGCCTCTGCTTAATGCAACAGGAACCTAGTGTTAGGAAGCCGGACAGACAATATACATTATATCGCCCATGCACAATCAACAGACATGTATGAAACGCATTAAATGTGCATTCAGGCATATACATCATGCACAGATTGAAGTCAGAGATGGGAGTGCTGTAATGCGATGGAATAATATACCATTAAATAGTAATGCTGACTACTGTAATGGAAATGCTTGCAGGCGAATGTGTCATTGTATAAAGGTTTGGGCAAACACTGAAGAAGTGCAGGAATGTGTAACAACCCTGAGAAATAATAAATCAAGAAGAATACACACAGAAAGAAGAACACTTTCTCTCTACTTTCTTTTCTCTTTTTAAAGAATAATTCTTGTTATTTTGAACCTCTGAAAAAAACTTTTTTTTTTCATAGTTTTCACCATCATGATTGTTTTCGTTTCACCGTGCGGCAGCACTCAGCTACAGGGAGTGCTGCTCTCCAATACACACCCACAGGGTCAATGCAGACTCTCAGCAGATGAACCCAAAAAGCTATTAAAACAAACCCTTTCAACACCATAAGATTCAAGGCTGATTTGACTGCAGTGTGAATTCAGCAGAGAGAGTGAAACTGCTAGAGCATCTCCAGCACATCGGACAAATAACTTATTTTGTATTTCCGGCAACTTCCTTGAACCCACGTTGCTGTATATGTTGGGGTTTTTTTCAGAAATTAAATCTGTCATAGGCAGAAAATTAATTTTCTTTGATTTGTGACATTTTTCTATTTATGTACTTCTTTCCACTTCATCACAGCTACACAAATGTGTTGGCATTTGTGGATGATGATGTTAATAAGCCATCTTCCTGTCACTGATTTGATGACTTATAGATAAATTTGACTGCAAGTACAGAATAAAGCACAATGTAGGTGTTGTCATTAACATGCTGTTAATACCTGATGGAAGGTCTGTTGTTGCATAATCTAATTTATGTCAGAAGAGTTATTGCTCATTTTATGTTACTGTAATGTGTGAATGTTTTAATGTCTGACCTGCTGGGGAAAACACTGGCTATTAGGCTAAAATTGTAAAGTAATCACAACTTGGAAAATGACAGTGATGGCAGTTCTGTCATAACAAAATTATACAGAATTATGTAAATGGACTCAATCTCATTTAGACAAGATTTTATCAAACTCAATAACTAAAATCATTTAAAAAAGTATACAGGATAAAAACTGAATAATGTAACGTAGGACAGTCTGTGGCCTAGAGGTTAGGAATTGGGCTTGTAACTGGAGAGTCGCTGGTTCGAATGTTGGTACTGCCTCAGGCTACGTTTACATGATGACGGTCTGAATGGAAGACTACAAAAGTCACGTCTTCACTTTTTATTCCGCGTATAGACGAGTGTTTTCAGGAGGAAATCTGCATGCATACGGTGACACAAAAGTAATAATAATAAGAATAAGAATACATTTTATTTGGAGGCGCCTTTCTTGGCACTCAAGGACACCGTACAAAAAGATAGAAAAGAAACAGCAATAAAATACAATAAAATACACAGAATTAATAACAATACAATACAATAGATATATTGGACAGGGTAAAAGTCATCAGACGGAATAAGCAGTTTTAAACAGATGTGTTTTGAGTTGTGATTTGAAATGGGGGAGTGAGTCAATGTTGGATTTGTTATGGATTTCGATTGTATGCAGCCAGGCACTAGTACCAGTAGTTCTCAACCTTTTTGAGTCGCGACCCCCAATTTAACATGCATGTTGTCCGCGACCCCCGCTCACTGAACAGAATCTCACACGCACAGTTCAGATCACCCAAAAAAGAAACAAAATGACCAAAAAAAGGAAACAAAATGACCAAAAAAGACACAAATTGACCAAAAAAAGACACAAAATTACCAAAAAATGACACAAAATCACCCAAAAAAGAAACAAAATTACCAAAAAGACACAAAATGACAAAAAAAGTCAGAAAATGACCAGAAAAAGGAAACAAAATGACCAAAAATCACACAAATTGACCACAAAATGATCTAAAAAAGACACTAAATGACCAAAAAAAAAGACATTTAATGACCAAAAAGACTAAAACACATTAACACATGAACACTTTAACAGAGTGGAGACAGACCTGACTTCAAAAATGATTTGGCGACCCCCAGAAATCATCTCGCGACCCCAATTGGGGTCCCGACCCCAAGGTTGAGAATAGCTGACTAATACTATCTGTACATATCCTGTAAATTTGGTGGAAAGACTCCTGTAAGTTTATTAGAGCTGCCAGAGCAGCTTGAAGGTCCGACGCATGGAAATAATCCCACATGTTTGTTTATTTTCCTGTACTGGAGCATGTATGTGACGTAAACACATACGTGACGTGAGCAGATCAGATCAGAGTTTTGTGTCTTGTCAGTGTAGATGACACGCTACGGAGGAGAGGATTACACTTTTCCACTTTGGAAGGTGGTTTCAGATTTTTGCGTTTTTAAGCCCCAAAAACGCCGTCACCGTCTAAACGAAAGGCACTTCCGATAAAATGTTTTCTCGTTTTTACCCGCAAGCGTCCTCATGTAAACGGGGCCTAAGACTGCAGTGCCCTTGCGCAAGGCATCTAACCCCCCTGCACAGCTCCCCCAGTAATCTGCCCACTGCTCCTTACATGGTGTGTTCACTTGTGTGTAAAAAAGGATAAAGGGTTAAATGCAGAGGTTGAATTTCCCCATTGTGTGATTAATAAAGTAATCTTCTTCTTCTAAAGTAACTGTTTCATAAATACTTTTAAAAGTGTCATTCAAAAGTGAACAGTATACAACTGTTTTGTATCTATTAACTAGGGCTGCCCCCTAAAGTCGGCTAAACTACTTTTAAAGCACACGCTGGTGCAACCTTCCCTACTGCTGTCCAGTGTGATTGACTCTTCGGCTGACAGCGCTGTCAGCAGCACGGCAGGAGAGAAGCTCCATGGTGTGCTCGGATTTTATAACTGAACTCTGACCAAAATATACACTTTACACTCTAAAATGTCTCAGAGTCTTACAGGAAAAATATGAGACTCATGTAGGTTGGTATAGGAATTTAGTATACACAGCAAAATTGGGAGTGCTAAATTTAACACTTTTTCTAAGTTTATATAGCTCTCACGGATTCTGAGTTAAAATTACACTTTGAAAAGTGTTAATATTTTAACTCTTTAATAGTGTTAACCCTTTATCAGGCAAAGAACTATATTTGGTAACTTCAGGTAATATTTAGAGAAAAAAGTTGCAAATTTACTAGATTAAAGTGGCAAATCTGTGCGAAAAAAGTCGCAGATTTACGAGAAAAAAGTGGGAAAAAAGCAACTTTTTCCTCCCAGATTCCCCACTTTAACCCTTAATAGGGCACTCATTGAAATACTTGCAAATTACAAATTTCAACCCTAGAGAATATTGGAGGATATTACAAACAGCCAGAATGTGTAAAAGAAACATACGAAAATAATATTTTGAGAAAAAAGTTTACGAGATTAACGTGGCAAATCCGAGAAAAAAATGCGTTGATTTATGAAATTTAAAGAGGCGAATCTGGGAGAAAAAAGATTTACAGATTTAAATGTAAGCAGAACTTTGTCAAGTTTTAATTATTTTATTGAACAATAAATCTTTTCATTGAAGCATGGATGTTGAGTTACATATCACCCCAACCCCACCCATTCAAGAGCTAAGTAAAATGTTTTTTTTTCATCAAGATAATGCTAAAATATATTTTCCCCAACTATATTTATTTCCCTTATATGAGCCAACCTTCAGTTTTCCCATTAATTCCTGTTAATTCCAAAGGAAGGTTTTCAAATTTGAAAATCACCAGAATTTTGAAACCCCAAGTATGAGTCACAAACACATGTACCAATAAAAAAACACCTCAACAGATCATAAGTGGCTTCCACTGAATATGCGTGTGTCACAACGAAGTTTAACTATGACTATGAGAATATATCCATCTATTAAAACACATGAACTTTCCAGGAAACAAATACAATGCTCACCGTGTGAATTTTTTCTGTCCCCCTTCCACTAATCTGCTTCATGTTGCCGGCCTCGGCTCTGCAGCAAATTGCACATGACACAAAATTACAAGTTGAAAAATGCCAGTTCAGCTGGTTTGTATAAAAACAAAGTGCTTTTAAGCTCATACAAAAGACCAGACTGGCAACACCAGACATTGAACCAACTCTGCTGTGAAAATATGGTTAATGCTATAATGGATGGTCAGGCACATCCACAGAATGATAAAGGATTTGGCAAAGCGTCCCTCTGCACCATCCATTCCAGCATCAAGCAGAAAATATCCCCCACACCATTCCACCACTACCAGCAGTCTGAACCGCCAAATTCTGACCCTGCCACCTGAATGCCACAGCAGAAACCGAGGCTCAACAAAGCAGGAAACATTTTTCCAATCTTCTATCCAATTTTGAATTTCCTGTGCCAATTGAAGCCTCAGTTTACGATTGTTGGCCAACATGAGAGGCGCCCAGTGTGGTCTTTTGCTGCAGTAGCCCACCTGCTTCAAGCTTCGACCTCAGAGATGTTCTGCATTCCTCAGTTCTAACAAGAGGTTCTTTGAGTTGCCGTTGCCTTTATACGAGTTCAAACCAGTCCGACCATTCTGCGCTGACCTCTGGCAACAACAAGGCTCTTTCACCCAGAGAACAGCAGCTCACTGGATAGTTGAATTCTTTTTGGTACCATTCTCCGTAAACCCTGGAGATGGTTTTGTGTGAAAATCCCAGCAGACCAGCCGTTCTTTGAAAACTCAAACTGGCCCACCTGGCACCAACAACCACGCCACATTCCAAGTCATTTAAAATCATCTTTTTTTCACATTCTGATGCTTTGTTTGAACTTCAGCATTGACTTGCTGCCATGTGATTTGTGTACCTAATTAAGTGGCAGTGAGGATATATGTATACATTATTCAGTATAGAGATAGACTTGCAGTTATATCATGAAGATTGTAATATACACTCTTTGCTCCAGTGGTAAGAAGATATAAATAAAAGTTCACTTCCTTATTTTTAGAAAAAGAATTTGCTGAAATGAAGAGAAAAGCTACATAGATTGCAAACTACAGTTCATTTTTGCACAAATTTATGGCTAACAAGAGAGAACATGCTTTACTGAGTCATGTACCATGAAGCTGCATAAGTTTAAAAACTACTGCAACTACTTGGGTAGAGGGGTCGTCACAAGATATTAGTTCTTGTGCCTGACTCCTCCACTTCTCTTAACATTTCTCTCCAAGGACTAAATCCTTTTGGCTTGGTCTAATTTATTACTGCACTAACTCTGTCCCAATACATCACGGAGATGAGAGTTTTATTTTTTATTTTCCCTGCATTTGAAAAAGGGGAGCTGTGATGCAGCGTGGCAGAACCTTTTATGAAACCAGCAGAGGTGACATGTTCTTCCTGGAGCAGAGAGGGAGATTTCTCAAGTTGGCTGTAAGCATTCGCCACATTATAACTCTATAATGTATGCTAAGCTGTGTCTTTATGAAGGCGGTATTAATGGGTGGGGTCGGTGTAACTGCCTTAAACAAGGGATTAGCCTGTCGCTGATGAGTCGGGGCTCTGTGATGGGATTATTTACATTGCTCTGGTGGCAGGGCGCAGGTGTCATTAGAAATACAAATCCCCTAATAAATTTCTGAAATGGGGGGAGTTTCTGAAGTAAAGGGTGGATTGCAGAGAGCGCTGCCTGGAACAATGCGTGTGTCATCTGCAGTCTCACAGAATTTGCAATGTTAATCTGGCTATATTATGAAGTTGAGAGTTAAAAAGTTTTGCTTCACTTTGTCACCAGAGTGTTTCATGATTGGCTGAAAGAGTGAATTAACAATGTCCTAATCAGAGGAAATAATAGCCCCGGCTTCAGACGCTGTGAGTGGCTGAGGCACCTGAGTTACAAACACTTGCCGGGTAAATACAGTAATCCGATCAAAGGACCCCGAGTTCTTTTCCTGTTCTCATAATTCCCTGCTTTTAGCCAGGCTCTGGCTTAGCATCACCTCCCTTGGTAAATGCATATTTTAACATTCCTTTAATCCTTAACAGAGTGGTGATGATAACACATGGACACTTTACAGAGTGCAGTCATCCTTTTCTCAAGATTAAACATCATTGCATTGACTAATTATTTCCTGTCCATCCAGTAATTAGATATAATTGAGCAACCTTTATGAGATAAGCATATTTATTGGTTGCATTATCGGCTCATATAAGAACAATTAATTCATCTGTTACCACTGCTCTCAGCTGGTGGTTTCATTACTCTGTATTAAAATCAACATGCCTCTTGAAAGAGACGTTTTAGTTTTTTTAATTTGTGCATTAAAATCTAAATGAAAAAAATCTGTGAGGCATGATTATCCCGCTTTACTTTGAGTGAAATCAGCTGCAACCAAGGTTAGTTAGTCTATAAATACAAACACAGGGATGTCTACACATGTCAAAGAATGTTATTCAAGAATATTTAGTTTACAATTATATGAAACAAAGGGAAATTTGGATGTGAAGATATTGTTGTCTTAAAGAAGCTACAAGTAACTTTTTGGTGGCATCTGCAGACAAAAGTGATGTATTTTATGGCCCATCCCCCTTATCCAGACCCTCCCTAAATTATTCTATAGTCCTTTAATTTTACTTAATATATTTGACAACCGGGTGTTTTCATAAATTATACATTATTCATGTATTTGTTTATTTAATCTATTTATTTATTTTTTTTAAAGTGTTAATTGAGTAGTGGAGAAGGGGTTAAGGTTTAAATAAGCATATGCTTCATCCTACTCCTTTTCGGACATTTTTTTGATTATTCTCATTGGATTTATTTGTTTTTGAGTTTACTTTGTTGTGTTACTCGCACGTTTGAAATAAAAGCTGAACTGAACTGAACTGAACTGAACTGAACTGATAAAATGTATTAAATATAAATGCGTCCTTGATTTTGAGGCAGTTGTTAAAGTAATTTTAATATAAAATGTTTGAGATAGAATCTACTTATTTTGATCACATTAAATATAATCTTTATGTGTATGTTATTCTAAATCAAGAGAATTTTGAATGAATCCAACACAATAGAATTAGTCTGGTTTTAATTGACAGGCACTTCCTGTTAAGTTATTAACTCAACTTGTAACGTAGATAGATTTAATTAATGATATTGCGTGCAATCTGTTGCCTCAATTTTATTGAGTAGCTATTGTTTATTGTTTTTTTCTCTTGCTATAGCAGAAAAACAATAGTTAGTTGCCCAATTCAACCCAGTGCCTGAAAGACTCAATTTTCTCTTGTGGCTGGCTAAAGTTGTCTCTTTTTTGTTGTTCTTTTTTTCTCTTGCGATATCTCTCCCTTCTTCTCCTGTTTGTTGGTTTGTTGACAGAGATTAGCCTACAGCAGCGGTTTCCAAACTTTTTTAACCGTGCACCCCCTTCTACGTCCCAACCAGGTTGACACACCCCCAATCCCCCACTCCTTAAAAAATATTTTTTATAGCCATAATAAAGGCGCCATGTTTAATCATGCTCAATTGACCAGAGCACACATATAATAAAATAACCATCACAACAATGCGGTCTCGCATTTGAATTCATCTGAAACAAAGTTTCAATATAATGCAACAAAGTTATGCGCAATCTTCCACTTTTAAGAGCAAAGAGGATGATGACAGGCTCAGGATCAGAGGCAGAAAGCAGAGAAGTTGGGGAAAATGTTATAATAATTTGAGCCACGTTGAACAAAAATTGCAGCAAATTTAAATGAGCGTGGAGCTAAAAGAACCCGTCATCATAACACAGGCTGGAAAAATGGAAGAAGATAACTTCTTCTATGCTTCATTTTAGGATAAAGTGCATTTTGAATAGCCTGCATTTATTAATTCATAAATATTACAGTTTTTGATTTTACATTTTACAAAGGAAATGTTTATTTACACGTCTTTATTGTGTGGGAGGGAAAAAATGTAATTGTGTAATTATCAGACCGCCATTACATTTTTCATCTTGCGCCCCCTAGTGGCAGCTCGTGCACCCCTGGGGGTCCACGCACCACACTTTGGGAACCCCTGGCCTACAGCAACACTTTACACTGCCCCCTTCTGACATTTATGCAGCTTTGTTTATTTGCTCTAAACCAGTGGATGGAAACATCCCTAATTCAAAATTTCAAAATTGAGCTCCAAAATTAGCTTTCACTTTAATGGAAACACAGCTTCAGTCTTAATTCTACATAGAAATATTTGGTATGATATGAAATTAGACGATCTAATTGGTACCCAGTATGGCGTGATATTTTGTCAGGAAGGTGGCGAAATAATGCTTACTTACTGCCATGCCCACTTAGATTGCCTATTGTTTAGTCTGAACATAATAATTTTTCGCCTATATTGTTTTGAATAGTTCTGCATACTGGGGTCTGTGAACAACATAAATTGGGTATGACTGGAAAGCTGAGACTCTTGTGGATTCAATGATCCCGATTTTATTCATGTGTGATGTTGTTAGTCCCTATTGTAGCATTCCATTGTTATTGTGACAATGTTTCATTTTAATTTTTCTTTCCCACTAATTTGCTTTTTACTTGTGCATATGTTTGACCAGCTTTAATGTGAGTGTGGAAAAGGCTTAAGGACAAGATGGTGACTTTCCATCATGTATAAAATGCGGCCGTTTCATGTTGACATTAAGTGCTCTTATTGTGCTCTTAAGGACATTGTGTCTTATTAAACTGTGAGTAACTAAATTGTTATAGCATGCAGAGAAAAAGTTTATTTAAAAAATGCTGGATTCAGTGAGAACAACAAAAAAAATCCAAATTTCCTTGTTGTCTTTCTGCTCAAGGTTATGCTGCATTTCTTCACTGCTCTCACACCAAATGGGGCTCATAACTCAGAAAGACACAGTGGGAAAATAAATACACTTTGCAGGGGTGAATGGTACCTCATGTACTGTGGAAAATAGAAGGTGGGAAATCAGGGTGTTTGGCAGGTAATTTAGCACTTTGTATACAGTGTCAAACTTCACTGTGAGAATAGCTCAGATGTCAGTGTTGTGAGGGTTTTTCCCTCTGCAGCTCATGTTTTATTAACTTCAACACTGCAGCTTTGGGACATTTTTGTCATTTTCACCAGTTGATTTAGATCAAGCCCTCTCTGATCAGAGCAACGACATTTACCTAATAGAGTCCCGATGATCAGACTGTGTTGCGAAACCTGCCGACTCAGCTCAAATATCATTCAGAATTCCACATTCATGTTTTAGTACAAATGTAATTTATCCTTTTCGTGTTACATTTCGACTAAATTATCCACAAAAGCTTGTATTAATCAAAGGTCCACCGAGCGCTAATGCAAATGGGGAGTTTAATTAAGCTCTACTGTGATAAGTGGGGCAACCTGCTAATTAATCAAAACTGACAGAGGGTCTTATACGGCCCATGAAAATAATGGGTGGTACAAGCTGACATATACTGTTGAATTCTCAATTAATGATTACGTTTTCTGGTTAACTGTGATTAGATTTACCTGGTAAACATTTTACAAGATGCATACTCTCACTCTAATGATATGAGATTAATTAAAAAGGTAATTTTGTAAAAACCTGCAAAAGACATTTTTATGGATCATATAATTGCAGAGATAATAGTAATATGATACATTTCATATCATTTGTAATTATCACAAAGTAGCTGCAGACAAATTAGCTTTAAATCTAGCCAATTTAAAATGAAAACAGCTGTGCGATCATTCAGAACAAAGAAATCTACAGTAGCACATCGCAATACAGTAAAATCAGAAGATGTTTATTTCACAAATCACTCAGAAAGAGTCTCGTGGATATTTTACCAAAGGGGCTAGACTGCAGGATCAGACGGAAATAGCTTCTTTGACACACAGAGACTCATTTCTAAATCTCTGCGGTCATCAATTCGTCTATTACAGTATGAGTAGCAGAGGAAAATCGTTTTGTGCCGTCAGACTATGAAAGGGATGGTTCCTGTTATTCATGTGAATGAAATCAGATCTGCAAAGAGATACACCACACCACAACTGGAAAATCAGCCATGCAGCACTCTGGTCAAATCGACAAAGTGTATATTCAGCAGTCACAACAAACATGTTGCAGCTTCACAGCCTCCTTCAGCTCAACAGCAGCTGAGAAGCGCTTTTTCTTCCAAGTTTGATGCAATTGTGTTCTTTCTAATCAGGCACTGTAATTCTCCAGTGTTTTTAAGTTTTGCTCATTATCCCAAGCTTTTGATTTCCCTTCAGCCTCCATTTGTTATGTGCTGAAAATATTTTTAGCAAGAATGCATTACGACGCTTGGCTCACCCCAGTCTTCTTAAACAAATTTTTTTTAAAAACACACACTAATTTGTAAAATCAGCTTTTTGGTACCAAAACTGAAAAATATGGTTTCCTTTTTATTTTGGCACCTAATATTTTGTTAAGATTCTCTGCAGTTACATGTCAGCTTAAGAAAGAAAATGTGACATGAAAGAATACAAGCTTTATCATCTGATACTTTACAGAATTTGAATCTTGAAGCTAAAATTTCCTTTTTGTTTTTCATTCAGGTGCGTCTGATTCTTTGTTTGGTTAGTTGAACTTTTTACCTCATAACTTAATTTGTGCTCATGTAGCATAGCCTGGTTCTGGTATATTAAAGGTCAATATTAAGGTTTTGAGCTATTTTCTCCTGTAACAGCCTTCCTTTGTACCTGTAGATTTCTTCTAAATTCACTAAAAGTTAGCGTTCTACTGCAGCATGAAGACCGCAAACATCAAAGGCATTATGTGTTTTAGATGTTCTATATTGTTGTTGCTATGAATTAGATTCAATATCCATTAAGAATATGTACAATCTCTAAAGGCCGTTTTCTCAAAATGAGTCAGTTTTATTCATCCTCTGAGTCATAAATCTCAACTTCATCTACACTTACACAAACCAAACTTACCGGTTTTACACCTAACTTAATTCTGAAGGTGTTTACAAAAAGATTTGACAATTTTGTTCCTAGAATGTTGAGGAATATTGGTTTTCTATGGCTTTTGACAGTATTTTCTAATTCATGAAATTAAATTAATGTAAAAAAAAACCTTTTGACCTCGCAAACAGGCGGCCTGGGTTCAAATCCGACTTGGAGCTCTCTCTCTCTCACACTATCAAATAAGGCCTTGAAAATGGCCAAATAATATATTTGAAAAAAAACATGTTTAACTGTTCCATTCTTATTTTAATAGGTTAAAAAGTGCTTACCAGTGATGGTAGCTAAAGAATTGGTCCGTTTTTCAAAAGCAACCTGGCAACGGTCGAGCCCTGCTGAGGTGAAATTAGTTGACAAAGTTAAAGTTATTGTTTTATTTTGTAGCTGTCTTTTCATTATCATAGTAATTTACTGAAATAAATTGTTGAATTGATATGATGGCAGTACAATAATATAATAAATATAAGCAAAGAGTGAGAAATGTGTCTCAGCCTGAATAAATTTCATTAGGCAAATTTTCAAGGTGTAATTTGTCAGTGCAGTGATTCAACGAGCACAAAACAATCAAGAGTTAAACTAAATATATGACGTGATCCTCAATAATGTGCAAACAATTGTGGTGCAGTGTTAAATTTCTCCTCTCTGTAGTTGATTAGGTACAATGTGAGGGTCAAGTTCAATTACATTAATTACATTACATTACATGTCATTTAGCTGACGCTTTTGTCCGAAGCGACTTACAATAAGTGCATTCAACCTGATGGTACTAGACATAGACCACAGGAATCAAGTAAGTACATAACTTTAAGAGCTAACTGTCATCGCTAAAGGAGTGCTATATGTTAAAGAAGAAAAGAAGAGAAAAGAATAAGAGGTTTTTTTTTTTTTTTTTTTTTTTTTTTTAAATATATCTGTTAGGTGACCATGACTTAACCGAGGTATTGTTGGAATTAACAGCTGATGATGCATGGAGACACAATAAAACATTAGATAACATTAACAACTGAAACAATGTTGAACTGATTTAATCTTGTGCTGGAAAGCTGCTGATCGATGACATATTTACTGTGATTAACAACTAGGATAGTGTATCGTGTGTTTTGCAAGTCTACGGTTAAAGTTAAAATGAATTTCAGACATTTATTTTTCATGTTTGAAGTTGATGTGTTATTTCAAATGAATTGCTGATGTGGCTGAGGTTCAGGCTTGTCTCTTCGGACCTGAGAGGCACAATTTCTCAGGAAAATGTAAAATGTTTTCACATGCTACAGCAGCACAGGTGTTGCAGTTTAAAGGTACAGTTCACATCAATATCTATATATTATATTATTAATCATGCACTGTGTTTTATAAGCCCACCATATGACTTGTATTCAAAAGATTAATCAAAGTGTTCAGTAGCTATAGTTGCAAGATAAATGTAGTTGAATAAAAAGTCAAATATTTATATATTCACGATGCTGAATGCAAGCTTTGAATGGTGGATATATTGAATGTACATATAAATCTGTATAATCAGATGTTACAGAAGAGTTTCCAGTCCAAGGACAAAAGGTCAGGGACATATTCTGTGTGAATGTATAAAAATTCCTGAGTTGTGCCTTCCATATGCGAAATGTTCAAAAGGCAATTTGATGTGTTTTCAAATCTGAGATTTTACGATAATGCACCAGATGCTGTTAATGACAGCAGCAGACAGGTGTTTGTTTTGGAAGTGAGCTGTACTTTTGACCACAGTTTGGTGGAGGCGTTCTTCACTGAGATTACAAACTAGCAGCCGTTATATAGCTGATGTCTTTTAACTATAGCTGCAGGCTGCTTGTGTGTCTGTAAATTTGTCAGTCAAGGCGATGTCCATATGTTGTTGTTGAGAGATGGAAAATAAATAAAGAAAACATACTTTTTCTCTGCAATCATCGGAAGTCACCTATTTGCAGCCCTCTGCATCTGTGCATCATGAAGGCACAAACACTTTATATTGTTGATTGTATATGACCAGTTTTCAATATAACCACAAATAAAACTATTAAGTTGCACTACTGTGTGTGTGTGTGTGTGTGTGTGTGTGTGTGTGTGTGTGTGTGTGTGTGTGTGTGTGTGTGTGTGTGTGTGTGTATGTGTGTGTGTGTGTAACCTGCTGTCTGTGTGTCACCAATTACCCTTCAAAAACAGAAACCAAAGAAAAGTGGTTACCTTTGAGGACGGGTGTTTGAACTGCATTAGGGAAAAAGAAACCCCTGCAGTTGCTTTTATAAAGGCTTTGACTGCAGCCTCAGCTTTTGATGAGGAAAGGTAAGTAAGTGCACAATGTTGTTTGATAAACTGAAAAGCCAGAGAGGGGTTTTGTTCATAATGTGGCAATTACTGTATCTGACCAGAGACAATGGAAGCAGCAAAGATATAAAGTGTATGACCCTTATATAAACTTTGTATTCAGCAATAAGCAGCTGTGTTAAAGTTAAACCATTAAAAGGGATATTCCAACTAAAAACAATACTTTTAAACTACTGGCTCTAAAAGCTCTGCTCATTTTTGATGAATTGATAATGAAAGTTGCATGATGTAAAATGCGGACTGTCGAGCATGTCATGCAACAAAAAAACTTTTTGGGAAATAATCCCTCTGCTAAGTGTATTTCACTGATGTTTCTGACTGTGAGGCATCACTGCTTGCAGTTCAGTTTTGCTGCTGGATGCTGAATATTCTTCTGTTGCAAACACATTTTATAATAAAAAATATAATAAACTTAATGAAAAGCAGGTCATTTTCTGAATAAGTTGGAAAAAATATATATCGTGCATCCCTGAAATGTATCGTTTACTGCAAGGCATATTTATCTATTTGACAATTTCCTACAAAAAGTAGGAATTTAACACTACTCTGCTTGTTATGTAAGTGTACTGAATATATTTAGTATCCAACCTATAAAGGCCCTTTTGGCAAGTCAATAGACAACAGCCTGTACAGTTAGATACCTGCACAGTGTGGCTGCACAACTATGAATAGATTCACCCAGTGAAAAGTCTGGACTAAGTCACTCATCTTTGCTGAAAGAGCCACATTGTTATTACTGAATCCTACCTGCAAGACTGTAGCCTACTTAAAGCTTTATTTAGCAATATTTTTCCTATGTTTCACATTGAATTTTATGAGTAAATGCACAAGTGAACTAGGACTGTAACAAAACTATCAATTCAGTGATCATGATCCATGTCATCTTTATGATATGCCTTTAATTTGAAATTCCCACTTTATTCTTGTAAATAAAAATAAAAAGATTGATTTATGCTTTAGGGTTTCCACTACACTGTAATACATTTTTCTGTAGTCATTTAATTTTACTTAATATATTTGATAAAATGTATTAAATATAAATGCGTCCTTGATTTTGAGGCAGTTGTTTAAGTAACTTTAATATAAAAAAATGTTTGAGATAGAATCTACTTATTTTGATCACATTAAATATAATCTTTATGTGTATGTAATTCTAAATCAAGAGAATTTTGAATGAACCCAACACAATAGAATTAGTCTGTTTTTAATTGACAGGCACTTCCTGTTAAGTTGTTATTAACTCAACTTGTAACGTAGTTAGATTTAATTAATAATATTGCATGCAATCTGTTGCCTCAATTTTATTGAGTAGCTATTGTTTATTGTTTTTTACAGTGTATATTCACTTAGTATTGGCAGCTGGCCACTGCTATATTCTGCCCGCCGCTACTTCAGAATAAGGGATTGTTTAATTATTTTTAACTCTGTAACAGTGGCAGGAAGTCTTGAGATGTCATAACAACCGTAACAGCGCAAGGACTTGGTTGGACTACCTGTTAGAGCGAATGGCTAGCCTTTATATTATATTTATATTTATATATTTATATTTATATTAGCCTTGTATTTACTAAGAGTTACGGTAAGAACGTGTTAGACCAGCTTTCAAAATAAGAGCACATGGATGTGTTCGCAGAGTCCAACACAGAATTTACAAGAAGACTGAACAGTAATAATGTTTATTTGGCTATTTATTTTATTCCTATTTATTCTTTATTTCTTCTCAGTTGTCAAGTATAGAATTGGCTGACAATGTGATACATTGTTTGTATAGTAGTGTATAACAATGATGAATAAAATACATTTATTTATTTAATGTTTAGAAAGTAGCTCTCTGTGTGCGCGCATAATCAACATAAAAAAGGTCTTCATTCCAGCTCAAAAAATGAGTGTATAAGCCAACATATCGGTTATTGATTAATTTTCTCCCTCTAAAATCATTATCAGCATTAGTCTCAGTATCATATTGTGATGAAACTTTACACCGCAAAAGCAAAATGTAAGAAATATGTAATTGATCACAGCTTAAAAAACAATATATAATTTTAAATCTGATATCTTAAAGGTTTCATCTTCATTCTGAGATTATTCACTGTGTGGTTGTACACGACGAGGAAAGACAGACACGCTGAAAGTCTCATGAATTTGTCCGTCCCCTCCTCTGCTCTGCTCTTCACTCTTCCTTGATATTGTATCTTTGCAGGCAGTTGCCATAGAAACATAACTTTATTATCCGACTACCCTTTACTACCTTGTGGGAAATATCTTTGTCCACTTACATTCTAATTATGTTTGTATGATGAATACTAAGCTGGATGTGGAATAACTACAAGGTGTCAGACAGCAATATCACAACTTCTCATAAAAGTACAAATAAAATAAAAACATACTGTACTGTGTGTGTGTGTGTGTGTGTGTGTGTGTGTGTGTGTGTGTGTCTTCTTCTCCTATTCCCCTGAGAGTTTATCATTTTGATTTCACCCTATTGTACTTATTTGTGTGATTTGATTGAGCAGCACACAGAAGAGGCGTCGCTGCTTTAGTGTTGCAGCTGCTGCCTGCTTTCTGAACACTGCAACCATTTCTCACCTGTAGCAACAAATAGAGAAGTGTGAATAAACAACATTAAGATTACAACATGAACACCACTGGCATTTTTTTTATTCCTTTCTCATCATTGAACTGTCTAAATCAGTAGTTTTCAAACTTTCTGAGTCGCGACCCCCAATTTAACATGCATGTTGTCCGTGACCCCCACTCACTGAACAGAATCTCACACGCACAGTTCAGATCACCCAAAAAATAAACAAAATGACCAAAAAAGACACTAATTGACCACAAAATGATCAAAAAAGACACAAAATGACCAAAAAAGACACAAAATGACCAAAAAAAGACACAAAATGACCAAAAAAAGACACAAAATGACCAAAAAAAGACAAAATGACCAAAAAAGACACAAAATGACCAAAAAAAGACATAAAATGACCTAAAAAGACACAAAACGACCAAAAAAAGACACAATATGACCAAAAAAGACACAAAGGACCAAAAAAAGGAAACAAAATGACCAGAAAAGACACAAATTGACCACAAAATGATCAAAAAAAGACATAAAATGACCGAAAAAGACTAAAACACATGAAATCTTTAACACAGTGGAGACAGAGTTGACTTCCAAAATGATTTGGCGACCCCCAGAAATCATCTCGCGACCCCAAATGGGGTCCCGACCCCAAGGTTGACAACAGCTGGTCTAAATCAACAGCTACACAGAGACTGTAATCTATCGTGTATGGTGGTCTCGAAGGACAAAATACAGTGTTGAAAGCACAAACAGTAACAAGAATGCACTCCAATACAGAAATTCTGCAAATAATCCAAACATAAACATGGAGGAGGGGAGTTATGGGTATAATTTGTCCGAGCAGCAGCAGAAATGTTTCCTATTATGGCTCATTGACAGACGGTGAGAAGACCAAAAGAGTGGAACCAGATGAACACAGACGTCCCAAAAGGGCAGCAAAAGGCTTCATACTTTTGAAAATCCAACTTCTTGCTGCCATGTTCTCTGCTCTCTGCACCGCTCAACTATTTCACCATCTACAGCGACGTGAATGTGATAACATTTCATTCCAGCGGACCACAGAAGAATATTTTTCTGAGGAACGTGCCGTCTCAGAGTTCTGTGCGAGGGAATATGAGGGAAAAGATCTCTGTGCTACATTTGTGGCAGGTGTGCGCAGAAGTCCAAATACTTTCAGTGGAAATTGATGGCTCAGCGAGAGACAGGCTAGCTTTTGATCAAAGAGCAGCAACTGACATCTCAACATATGCTGGATGAATTATTAAAAATACAAGTGACCCCTTGTGAAGAAATAAATTGCTGCTCCTCCCGCATCCGCATATGCAATATGTCAGCTCTGGAGGCAAAGTGGAGGTTATTTTTTATTAGCTTAAATCAGAATGGCAGCCTGTCACTCCAAGCGGATGTGCCATGGAAGGCTGGAGCTCGGCGCTACATCTGTAAAGAATGTGCTCGCGTTCAGCGGCTGAGGGAAGGGAAGCGTCTCTGCAGAGATCATTAGTGTTGGATAGATGATCAAACACATTTGTATTAGAGATGGGGGACTCATGAAATTTACATGATTCAAACAGAGTTGATTAAATGATGATTAAATTGATAAATTGTGAATCAAATAACAAAGCTGATGAAAATATAACTGAAATTATTTTAATAAAGACAACAAAACGAGCTGATTTAAGCAGACATGAATTGATGAAGCGAAAACAAAAACAGACTTGATTTGATAAACCTCCTTATCATTCATCGCAACTCAACACTCTGCATTTATCGCTCAAGTTTGTTTATTGTTTTACATGTGCAAAGGCAAATATATTAATCATAAGCCACACCAAGTGACACTCATTACAGTTTTCTGATTTTACTCCTGATGTGAACGGGGGAAAAGCGCTATTAGCCAGCCCACCTGTAGGCTTGCCATTCTGTTTTAATGACTACATTGAAGCAACATTAATCAGTAATACTGGATCTTTCAATTTGTTGCTCCATCACTTATATTGTCACAAACAACTTCAAAACAATTGTAGGGAACGTGTACGCTAACAGCAGTTGAAAAGTGGAATAACTCAATAATTTGGAAAGACTTGTCATAAATAATAAATATGTATTCCTTTCTCAAACTAGGCTTATATTTAGTCAACTCTTTCCTGACTTTTTATAAAAAAGTGATATTTTTACCATTTCTGCATACTGGGGTCCCTGGCTGTATAAAATGACTTCTCCAATCACAATCTAGAGCCCATACAGAGGATTTATGGCTTTCCTTGGGATATTGACAATAAGGGGTTTTTTTTCTGCAGCTTTTTCTTTTTTCAATTAAATCACTGCATGGATTTTTCGATGTTGTTCCAAAGGTCTTGGTGTATTGATGTAATATTCTGGAGAGGTTCTCAACCATTTTTATCCATTCTCTATATTTTAAAAGCTGCCTAATTCAGCACCAGATGTGTTGAACGAATTGTATCCACCCAGAAATTATTTCAACTACTTATTGGACATAATTGAGTATGGAAATGGACTTCGGGAAGCCATGATGTTTTAAACTTTTACGCACTTTAATAGGATGAATGAATTGATTGATTATTTATTCATCACTAAAACAGTGCTGAGCTGTATCTCAAATTAATCCTCAGGTTGCCAGCTTTTAGATGACATACACAACTTCTATGTGGCATCTACAAAAAGACACAAAATGACCAAAAAAGACACAAACTGACCAAAAAAGACACAAAGGACCCAAAAAAGACACAAAATAACTAAAAAAAAAGACACAGAATGACCAAAAAAATCAAACAAAATGACCAAAAAAGACACAAATTGACCACAAAATGATCAAAAAAAGACATAGCTTTTACATGATATACACCACTTCTATGTGGCATCTACTGTTGATCTCCACCTAAAAACCTCCCATTTCCATTCTTTGGAAAATCGTGCCGAATTATCACACCTGTCTAATAAATAGGATTGGGACGACGCATTGACTTCATGATGTCATCAATTACGTAAATACTTTGATTTACATAACTTATGTCGACAATTGCAAGTTAGCCAAATGATCCAAACAAAAATAATGCTGAATTACAGTAGATTCAGTAGAGAGACTGCATGGGAGATAGTGAAACAGAGCAAGAGATATGACGTCACTCTTGCAGTGTGTTCAAGTCACATTGAGTCAGAGTCGAGTCTAAAGTCTGGTTAGACTTTTCAAAACTCTTCAAGACGCCTTCCCCTCTGTCTCCACCATGAAAATGTCAAAAAATAAAAGAGATGAGAGAAAGAAAGAAGGAGACACTGAGTATGTGCTTGCTTGTATTTGTTGCTGAGAGTTGATTAAACTACTGGTTTTGGTAATTACTGTTTTGAAAAGCAAATTGATTTTCTCAGACTGCTAAACTTGAGGTAACACAGTGTTTCTATTCCTGTAGAAAGTGACTTGAATTGCAATTTGTTTTTCATTATTCTTTTGTTTTTTTATTGCTAAATGTAGATTACATTGTACTACATTCCGTTTACTTGAATGGGACATGCACTGTAATAAATTATTCTGTAGTCATTTCATTTTACTTAATATATTTGATAAAATGTATAAAATATAAATGCGTCCTTGATTTTGAGGCAGTTGTTTAAGTAACTTTAATATAAAATGTTTGAGATAGAATCTACTTGTTTTGATAACATTAAATATAATCTTTATGTGTATGTAATTCTAAATCAAGAGAATTTTGAATGAATCAAACACAATAGAATTAGTCTGTTTTTAACTGACAGACACTTCCTGTTAAGTTGCTGTCAACTCAACTTGTAATGTAATTAGATTTAATTAATAATATTGTGTGCAATCTGTTGCCTCAGTTTTACTGAGTAGCTATTGTTTATCTTTTTTTTACAGTGTGCTCTTGCATACATTTTATTTTGAAACTCCATATTGGACTATAAAACACAGATATTAGATTAGACTGGGCGATCCTGTGTTGGGGGAATAATGCCCTGCAGTGCATACTTCAGTCTATCATTGTCTCAAAAAACAACCATCATAGGTAAATGCCTTTTTTACTGTGTATTGTTTTAAAATATTTATGAAATGCACCCTAAAAAATTTAACTGCAGTGAAGTGAGCTGTGGTTTAGAAGACACTTATGCTGTGTTCTGCATACCTGCTGAGGTTCATGTGCCTCACAGTGGCGTGCACAATGAAGGCGGAAATTAGCAAACATTTTCCCATCCTAATTATTTAGGAGCAGTGGGTAGTCACAGCTCAACACCAGGGGACCGACTCCAGCTCTCAGGCCGCTTTCTTGGCAGGAGTATTCCCTTATTCCTAACATGCACGTCTTTTGGGGTGGGAGGACACAGTTTGAAGGGAGCACACAAGCTCCGCTCCACACACACACACACACACACACACATACATGTCTTTGTGTAGTTGTGAGGACCACCACTTCCCCTAGCCCAACACACACATTTCAGGGTTTACCATCTCTGTTAGGACCTTCCCTGAAATTCATACAGATGATTAATTAAGGCCTTTAGAAGCTATCCTAGCATTTTCTTTGTGAGGACTGGAAAAAATGTCCTCACAACTACAAATGTCCTCACAATGTTGGTATTCTGCCATGGGTTGGTCCTCACAACTGTGTGAGGACCAACCCATGTGAACTTGTGTGAGAAGAAAGTTGTTTCTGTATGTTGTATTGCACATCTCTTGTAATATATTATTAGATCAAATTGTCTTTTATTTTTATTTGTGAGTTTATTGTTATTCATTATGTATCTTGTATTGGATTGGATTTTGTTGTTGTTGTTATTCAGTTATGTAAAGCACTTTGGTCAACCTTGGTTGTATAAAGGTGCTCTAGAAATAAACGTGACCTTGACCTTGACAACTATATGAAGACAAACACACACATACACATACATACATGTCTTTAATAGTTGTGAGGACCACCACTTCCCCTAGCCCAACACACACATTTCAGGGTTTACCATCTCTGTTAGGACCTTCCCTGAAATTCATACAGATGATTAATTAAGGCCTTTAGAGGCTATCCTAGCATTTTCTTTGTGAGGACTGGAAAAAATGTCCTCACAACTACAAATGTCCTCACAATGTTGGTATTCTGCCATGGGTTGGTCCTCACAACTGTGTGAGGACCAACCCATGTGAACCTGTGTGAGAAGAAAGTTGTTTCTGTATGTTGTATTGCACATCTCTTGTAATATATTATTAGATCAAATTGTCTTTTATTTTTATTTGTGAGTTTATTGTTATTCACTATGTATCTTGTATTGGATTGGATTTTGTTGTTGTTGTTATTCAGTTATGTAAAGCACTTTGGTCAACCTTGGTTGTATAAAGGTGCTCTAGAAATAAACGTGACCTTGACCTTGACAACTATATGAAGACAAACACACACATACACATACATACATGTCTTTAATAGTTTTGAGGACCACCACTTCCTCTAGCCCAACACACACATTTCAGGGTTTACCATCTCTGTTAGGACCTTCCCTGAAATTCATACAGATGATTAATTAAGGCCTTTAGAGGCTATCCTAGCATTTTCTTTGTGAGGACTGGAAAAAATGTCCTCACAACTACAAATGTCCTCACAATGTTGGTATTCTGCCATGGGTTGGTCCTCACAACTATATGAAGACAAACACACACACACACACACACACGCAAGGCACAAACTCAGGATTTTCCTGCTGTGAAGCGACAGAGAGCCCCCGTGTCGCCCAAACTCTGTCTGTTTATTTATACCCTCGCCCTGTGAGTGTGACTTCATGTGGAGTGACACTCTGTAGTGAAGTTCGAGAAGGGGAGGACTGGTTTGGACACGGGCCAGAGACAGAAACAGAGTAGAGGAGACAGAGAGAAAGAGAGAGAGAGTGTTGGCAATTTCACAGTGATCACTTAAATGTTCAGACAATCAGAGCTTTAATTCTGGGGACCAGGAGGTGTCTATGTGCTGCTGATTAACGTTCACACCTGAGAGTATCCACATGCAGCTAGGAATTTCAGCAATTAGCCAGTGGGAAGGTCCACTGAAACACCTTGGCAGCTGCTGCTGTGGGAGGGTTGAGTATTACTGTTGACTTTCCCCACTCACATAGTATTTTCTCAGCCTGTGTGAAAATACTGACACAGAACCTTCTAGTTACAAGTCCACTTCAACTAAGTGCTCAACTAACTACTCAGGTGTGAAATGATTCATGCTGCAAGTAATGAATACAGAATAAGAGCGCTGTCCTCTGCTCTTCATATGACTGGTTTTATCTGAGCAGCAATGCAGGTCAGGGATGACTACAAATGTTGATCAAGACTAAAAATGGACATGGCATTTTTGTGGACATCATCTTTGCCATTTCTCTGAGCTGCTCAGTAAATAACTGATGTTGAGCATTAATGCAGTGTGACAACACTAGTAGGAGACCTCCAGCACAGGCACAGAAGTGCACTAGACTATAATTTATGCTAAGTGAAAAAATTACCATATGTCTGCCATAAGAGCAATGGTGAATCCTGAGCTTGCTCACAGAGGGAATTGATTGGCCTTCTGTTGTTAATCAGCAGTTGTTTTAGAGGTTGTGTCAGATGGCACAGATTCTGGCTTCCTGCTGGATAAAATATGTGCGCGTGCATATAAAGATGGCTTCATAATCCAAACCAAGTGAACCTAGCAAGTAGATCAAAGGAAGCAGCTGGTTTAGGGTGTGCAAGATCACCCACTCCCTGTCTCTCTGGCTGCTTTTGATAGGGGCGGACCTGCTAAAAGATGCCTGACAATACTTCAGAGAGAGCTGCCAGAAGCACACCTGTCTCTGTGGAGTCAGGCTGACTCCTCTTAGGCTCAGACAGTAGGCTTACCAAGATATGGGTGTAAGTGGGTGCAATTTGTAGCCTTGACTGCCATTAGTCTGGAATGCATCTGAAGCCTCCATCACAAATGATCCGGCTCGACTCATCAAATCAGTTTCACGGGTTGTGAAACCGGTGTGAGGATTGTTCACTTGTGCAGCTTCTCTCGGGGCCTCTGTGGGAGGGAAGGCACTTCAACAAATAGACGTGCCATAAATTGCGAGGAGAAAAGGTCTGACAGATGAACAGATGGGTTCAGTATATTACTCTCTCTGCCCGTCCACCTTCAGCTGATGAAGTGAGGTGAGGAGCGAGAGAGGAGGTGGAGGGAAATGATCTGTGTCAATGCATTAGACCAAATTGCTCCTTCACCTGAACATACAAATGAGGGCCAATGGCATGAGCAATGTCAGAGCAATTAGAAATCTTGTGTTTAGAGGTTAGATCTCTTCCTGCATCTGATCTCTCCGGAGTGCACAACCCCCAACAGTAGAGGCACAGACACAAAGCAATCTTTAGTATAATTGATATTAGCAACCTTATTAAACCAAAGGACTGAAAACAAACAAATAACTTTGCACGGTCCGGAATACAAATAATTTTTTAAACAGAAGAGCAAACAGCACTCTGTTTCATGGAGTACAAATTATTTGGGGGAAACTAGCAGCTGTTTGCATTTTAATTATATCATTACTTCACTTCCCAGCCTGTGCTAGTTTGCCTTTTCAGTCGGATTAAAAGAACTTTATATTAAAGCATGAACATAATTTTATTATGTGCAGTTTATTTATTTTATATCACAGGGTAATTCCTATTTAGCACTGCTACTTAAGTAACAAAAAATGTGCTCCTGCACAGTGTCCACAACAGTTATTTAATACTTTCTCTGTCATCAAGTAGTTCTTAAAACAAGTGAAAATAAAACTGCACATATATATATATATATATATATACCACACTCACAAAGAACACCAACCAACCAAGAGACAAACATCCATAAAAAAAAGAACAGACAGTTTATATAAAATAGTACAACCTCAATGGTGTAAAATATAAATAAGAACTGAATGCATCAAAGTATGTATGCACATAAAAGAAACTGTCAGTTTGAACATAAAATACATTGTCTTTGTACAGTTTTAAATGGCATGTCACAACAAATTAGCAAATCATCTAATATTATAATATCATCACTGTATTTTGACAACGTTCCAACTTCTTGGAGTGCTACAAAAGTATAAACAGCATTATGTTCTGCAAAAGTACTTCTGCCAGTAGCCATTCTGTTAAATAATAACATATATTAGGAATATAATCTATATATATATATAATATATATCTGCGATTGATTTCATATTGAGAATTGATCAAAAATAAGCTTTCAATTTTAACTACTGAAATCAAAAGCATGATGGTGATTCACTTAAGGTGGACAGCGGTTTCTCTAGAGTTGTGGGTCCTTTGCCTATTTTTACCACGCGTTTTGACTATGGCTGTCAAAGTTAAACCTTTATCAGGCAAAGAACTATATTTGGTAACTTCAGGTAATATTTCGAGAAAAAAGTTGCAAATTTACTAGATTAAAGTGGCAAATCTACAAGAAAAAAAGTCACAGATTTAAGAGATTTAAAGTGGCAAATCTGTGTGAAAAAAAGCAACTTTTTTCTCCCAGATTCACCACTTTAATCCAAATTTCAACCCTAGAGAACATTGCAGGGTATTACATACTGCCAGAATGTGTAAAAAAATAATAATATTTTGAGAAAAAAGTTTTAAAGTGGTGAATCTGGGATAAAAAATAGCTTTTTTTCTCCACTTTTTTCTCCACTTTTTTCTCGTAAATCTGCGACTTTTTTCGTTCAGATTTGCCACTTTAAATCTCTTAAATCTGTGACTTTTTTTCTTGTAGATTTGCCACTTTAATCTAGTAAATTTGCAACTTTTTTCTCGGAATATTACCTGAAGTTACCAAATATAATTCTTTGCCTGATAAAGGGTTAATACGATAATCAGCAGTGAATGCAAATTCCTTTGGACGGCACTATTTTTTTGGACGCGTGATTAACGCCCACACGTTCAAACGTAGTTTGGGAAATCTGGATTGTGGATGGCGAGCAGAAACAAACCTCCTTGAGCAGAAATGAATAAAGAGAGTCTTTTGATTGGCAAATTCAGCTTCAAAGCCCAGCCAGATGGTTCTCTTGACAAGACCAAAGTTATCTGCATTTACCATCAATGTGAATTGAGTTACCACAGTTACGTTGAGTCTCAAATACTACTTGCTTGCCAAGCATACAGCTGGTGCAGAGAGCCCCCCTCCCCCTCCCCCCAAAGGCAGCCCAATGGAGACGCATGGACAACTCTCAATGGCGATATTCTCGAGATAATTTGTCGTTGTTTTGGATTATGGCAATAAAAATAAACATCCACATCCAATCCACTTTATTTATATAGCACAATTTTAGCAAACACAAGGTTTCCAAAGTGCTGCACAAACAATAAATAGATAACACAATACAAAGAGATGTAGTAAACAATAGAACAGTTGAATGCAATAAGATAAAATAAATAAAATAAAATGTAAAATGTACTGCCCGCACAAAATAAAATATGCATGTATACAAATAAAAACAAAACAAAAAATCATAAAATCATAAAATCAACACTCTACGTGGTGTTAAAAGCCAACGAGAAGAGGTGGGTTTTAAGAAGAGATTTAAAATGAGACAGTTTTGCATAACGCAAGCATATTTGTCCACTCCCATCTTGATAAAAGTATTAAAAACTTACTGTACATTTAGCACAGATAAAAAATTTTACAATCATGCAATTAAATAAAATCATACCAGCACATTACACCTTTCACTGCAGTTTAATGTCAATGTATGTACAATACATCACAGCCATTGAAATAAATATTTTTATTTAAAAATAAAAGCCATGTAACATTTTGTGAACAGAATCTCTTCATTCACAAGGCTTTATTTGCAGTGAAATGTGGTCATTTAATTTTACTTAATATATTTGATGAAATGTATTAAATATAAATGCGTCCTTGATTTTGAGGCAGTTGTTTAAGTAACTTTAATATAAAAATGTTTGAGATAGAATCTACTTATTTTGACCACATTAAATATAATCTTTATGTGTATGTAATTCTAAATCAAGAGAATTTTGAATGAATCCAACACAATAGAATTAGTCTGTTTTTAATTGACAGGCACTTCCTGTTAAGTTGTTATTCAAGTCGTCAACTTGTAACGTAGTTAGATTTAATAAATAATATTGCGTGCAATCTGTTACCTCAATTTTATTGAGTAGCTATTGTTTATCTTTTTTTACAGTGTGATGAAAACAATTAGGTCCTTTACTTTTACAAGTAAAAGTCTCACTGAGCATGCACATTTTTTGACAGCCAGCCATGCGATTACACACATCCACGTCTGGGAGACGCCACACTCAAAGACCGCCTCCTGAAATCAGCCACGAGTCATTTCACTTGAGCACATAGTAGTTAATTGCCTTGCTCAAGGGCACCTCAACATTAACTTGTGAGAGAGGGAGAGAACTACTTGTTCATTCCCCCCTTCAAGGTGTTGGGGGTGTCAGGGGTTTAAACCAATAACCTTCCAATCATGGACCTATTTCTATATGCTTTAGGCAACGACCGGCACCAGAAATCTCAGTGCAATTATCGGGTCATGAAGATGTGTCTCACAGAATTTTGAACGGGAACAAAATATGCTTAATTTCTCTATTTTGTCAGATCATTCAAGGAAGCTATCAGGCGGTGAATTTAATCTGCTTCTCACAGAGAACAGTTTTGCTGATAGCTTTTGACAAGGGGAATGTCTTATCTGTAGCTGATGAAAAGGGTCATCATCAGTCTTAATGGATTGTAACAAACAGGAGGTGGTAAAATGACGGTTTTATTTGGCAACAGGTTGGAGATGCTCTACCTGTTTGAAGTGACTAAACTGCCTCTGGGGGATATTAAGGTGCAACATAAACAGCATGGAGTACAGACTGTGCCCGTAGACCGAGAAAAAAATGCTTTAACGGTTATCTAAACGTGGGAATGTTGCACAAATTGTGAGTAAACTTGCCTTCATCATATCGATGCTTTCCTCTTGTTTTTATAATAGATAGATAGATAGATAGATAGATAGATAGATAGATAGATAGATAGAAAGATAGATAGATAGATAGATAGATAGATAGATAGATAGATAGATAGATAGATAGATAGATAGATAGATAGATAGATAGATAGATAGATAGATTACTTTATTCATCCCTGAAGGGAAATTCGGTTGTCACAGCAGTCCGGTATTCAAGTACAATAAAAATAAAATACAATAGAATAAAATAAAATACTGAGGTAGCATAAATAAAAATAACAATAGAAAAAAACACAGAATAGAACAGAACAAGGACACTTAAGAAGTTAAAAAAAAGCAGATCTGATGATATGATGGCAACAATGCTATAGTGACTAGACGGTATATAATAATAATAATAATAATAATAATAATAATAATAATAATAATAATACAGTATATAATATATAATATATATAATATCATGTAATATAATATGTAATAATAAATAATAAACAATATAAAATAAAATGAAAAATATAAATAAAGTAATTATAATACAGATACTTGGGATTTTCCATCAGAAATCAATCACTTTCAATTGGAATAAAGTATTTCTGACATCTTATATGAGAGTGTAAGTTTTAGTTATTTAGGGCACAATATTTTCAGTTTCACTTTTACAATATAATATGCATTGTTTTGCGTAGTTTATACCCTAGCTCAGAGAGAAAAGAGGTTTTCATCATGTGAAGTCATGTGAAAAGTGTGAAGATTTTTTTTATCCTGTGAAGCCACTGGTCATGGGCTGATGATGTTCTCATTCAGACTGAGACACTATGTTCTGCCTGTTGCTGTGCACTTGAGCTCGACCTTTTTTATGTGAATTGTGCACTGATTTTTCACCCGGTACCCAGAGAGCTCCTTTCTCAAAGATAAAACATATATTAAACATATATAAATTAGACAAACAATGTAATACATATTCAGCCGATTCTATAAATTATAAGGAAGTAAATCAAAGAATAAATAGGAATAAAATGAATAGCTAAATAAAGATCTTTACTGTTCAGTGACTGTTTCATTTCGAAATCACAACAAACGTTTTGTGCATAACATATTGTGTAAAAACAGTTTTCATTACGATAAGGATATGCCTTTGAGAGGCCAATATCTGCTGATAATATTCGTCAATTGAAATAACTCATTGGATGAACTCAATTAAATTGTGGGCAGAATTTCCATCCAACAAATATATGTAGCCCAAACTCAAAACAAGTGCATCGATGCAATATAATGTATTTGAGTTAATGTAGCTCACTTTATTACATTTGGTCGAACTCAAACTAAAAACATGTATGTATTGTATCTAAATTGAGTTAACTCAACTCATTTATGTCAAGGAGAGCTAAAATAAAGAAATTGTGTTCGTTCAACCTAAAAACATAGAATTGGAACACTGAAAGTCATTCTTTTTGGGTTGAAGGGAAGGACAGGGGAGTAAATTAATACATTTTAGGTTACACTTCTTAAAATGCTTTTGATTTGATTTTAATTGATATATTTTCATTAGACAAACGATACAATAATGTGTCACATCTAAGAAGGGCTTGAATCATTTTTTTTAGTGTAGTGTTCAATATAATAGCAGTCCAATGTGACTAACCAGATTAATCCAGGTTTTTAGTATATTTTGTATTGCTACATGGCAAACAAGGTACCAGTCAACTAATTGCCCAATTGCACATGGGTCTTGTTGATTTTCTACTGCACCTACTGGTACCTTGTTAGCCAAAAAAAATACTTGACTACTACTCAAAACACATCTGTTTAAAACTGCCTATTCCCTTTGATGACTTTTACCCTGTCCAATATGTCAATATGTCTATTGTATTGTATTGTATTTCATTGTATTTAATATTGTATTTTATTGCTGTTTCTTTTCTATCCTTTTGTACGGTGTCCTTGAGTGCCAAGAAAGGCGCCTCCAAATAAAATGTATTATTATTATTATTATTATTATTATTATTATGTAGCAATAAAAAATATACTAAAAACCTGGATTAATCTGGTTAGTCACATTGGACTGCTATTATATTGAACACTACTGTATCTGTCGGTTATTATTGTCCAAATCAACCACCAGGCAACCAGGATGTATTGGAAAAGTAAATGCCGAGGAAGGTCATTTTGAAATTTCCCCCAACTAAAATGATCGAATACTGTAATTGTAGTGCAGTAAAAAGTACAATAATTCCTGAAGGATTTGTATTAAGTAGCATGAAATGAAAGTACAAGTTCCTCAGAGTTCTATTATGTAAAGTACTAGAGTAAATGTACTGAAACTCTGTGCTCTGGAGTTAAGTTTCACTCTTGTGTGGAGCTTGCAAAGAGGAACAATTGATGTGGAGTCCGTGTTTGGGCCAGAAATGGCCATTGTAAACTAACTCTATAGTTGCCTGACATTTTATTGTTCCCCCAATGCCTGGCCTTGAGCAAAGAAATTCTTCCAAGTGGACGAACCGTTTCTGGTAGCTTTGCAGTTTTTGAGAAATACTTTCTCTGGGATTTTTTTTTTAGCTTTCTTTTCAAAGAAACCATATAACATGCCTTTGAAAGAGATTGACTGCAGTTGTTTGGTGGGTCAGCCAATCTGAAACTGCAGCATATAACACATGCTGAGACCCCCCACACATGCACACCTTCACATGTTTATGCTCAACACATTATCACGATGAAAAACAAATTGAAAAAGTGAAGGTGAAAAGAGAAAATAATCATGACACGATGATTGACCTATCCACCATGTTTTCGCATCTGCAGTTCAACAGGCACGACAGGAAAACTTCAGCATAAATAAATAACATAATATAAATGTAACATGTGGGGTGGCTTTATATACCATAGGTTTCTTTACAGATTCAATTGAAAGAAGAACGCGGCACAGCCTATAGCTCAAGGTAAATGCCCCCGTCTTGTAAGAAAAGCATGTAAAGAAACATGGAGTGAAAAAATTCAGGATTTCACTCACTTGAAAATAGGAGCATGCAGTAAAAAATCTATTCAGTCATGTGAAAGTGTCTGTGAGTGATGTAGGTGGTTAAGTGAAAATGAAACAGTAAGTGTAAATGTCAAGTGTAAACAAAGAAGGGTAAATATATGAAGGTGTCCGGAACAACATTGTTTGTCATAGCTCAGCAGTTGGTTATGACTGATTTATAGCTGAGTGATAAGGCGAATCAAGAGCGGCGGTGCAGAATCCCACATACAGCAGGCTTTGTGTTTTTCCACTCTATCAGCAAACATGTCACTTCTCCTCGGCACTTATCAGAGCACCTTGACAGTGAATTAGAAGCTTGTTTGTAGAATTTACTTTTCAACAGAGGAGACTTCCACAGCATTTTATAATTTCTACAGCAAACTGTCACTTCTACTAACAAGGTCAACAACCACGATAATGCTCTGTATTAAGGAGCGAGACAATGAAAAAATCTGTGGGCTGCCATGTCAGCCGCAGAGTGGCTCAGTGTTACAGCCAAAGCCTCTGTACTCACTATTGAATATTTCATTTGAATAATCTTCGCCTCTTGTATAATTATACCATAAGATCCTTCCAAACATTGGCTACACACGTGGTCTCCACATTGAGACTTTGCAAGCCTTTAATTATTTCTCTCTCATTACCACGGCACATTGATATAATCACATGCTCTTCTTAATATTCAGTTTACTGCCGTATATATCTGCTTGTCATTGGGTAATGTAATAAGAGTCCTTGGATTCACTTAGCTGAGAGGATAACTCAATTTTCTAACTTAATATTGTCTGTGTGCTCACGCACAACGGGGCCTCATAAAAATCCCTACTTTTTTTCAACATTAAAAGCACACACTTTCCTCAAGCACATGCATAATGAGCACATTATTACATTTGTTGGTTTAATGGGTGAACTAGGCAATGACGTAGTATTTCGAAATTCACATGTGGCACGCACAATGGTAATTGCTAAATTACATCCTGTATTGCCGTCATTTAACACAAGATTCCCGGCGCCAAAGATCATTTATTGGCATTTATTTGTGCCTTTGTTAAGTTAAAATACATTGTTTGATCTAATTGCAGTGTATGTCAGTCAGCACTAATGAATAATGGTCTATCGATGTGAAATGAAACTCTGAGATTGTTTATTCCTTTGGGTGACATTTACCTAAATGCCACATATCTGCGCTGCTCCTTCCGTGAGACGTGTGGTATGTAAATGTAATTTCCGTATCACTGTACAATTGTCTGGCAAATATCACTAAACAGGACACTTTCTCAATTAGGGAGGTTTCTCACTTGCCACTGTGAAATTGACCAGAGTCAGGCATTGTATTTATGGCAACCCTTTCTGATAAAATATATAAGTGCATGGAAAACTAAATGTGCAGTTCCAAGCATGTTTTCCTTGTTCAATCAAAGACTCTTATTTGTATAAATTAATGCATTTTAGGTTATACTTCTTAAACTACTTTTGATTTCATTTTAATTTATATATTTTCATTAGACAAACAATACATTAATGTGTCACATCTAAGAAGGGCTTGAATCATTTTTTTGAGTGTAGTGTTCAATATAATAGCAGT